>NC_088396.1:20519948-20552448 GCF_034236695.1 Oncorhynchus nerka
GCGGTTCCATATATGACTGAGATTAAAATCTCTTTTAGAAACTTAGAGGGGGGGGGATCTAAAGATGCAACAACTAGGATGGGTTGCTAATATAATTAGGATTGTGCCTCTGGCTTCTGGACAACAAAAGAAAGTTGATATGAAAAGCAATAGAACGGGGGAGAAATGGCATAGCCGTGGGTCCAATAGGGAAGGAAATGGAAATACATTTGCCAAAATGATATAATAACTCCAGTCTATACAGAAAAAAATCAAATACTTCACTAGAAAGCATAACTTTGCCACAGAGGAATTGAAGATTATTAGCTTCTGTGGATTGTTTCAAATCACAAGTTTGTAGACCTATGCCTGTTTGGAAAGCCCACAATTTGGGCAGTATGCATGGCAATAGGCCTAGCTCAATACTCAGTTGTGGCTGTCAGTGAAAATCATCTAAAATACATTGCATTCGGAAAGTATTCAGACCCCTTCACTTTTTCCATATTATTTTACATTACAGCCTTATTCTAAAATTGATTAAATTGTGTTTTTCCCTGATCAATCTGCACACAATACCTCATAATGACAAAGCAAAAACAGGTTTATATACATTTTTGTGCATTTTATAAAAAATAAAAACTGAAATATGACATTTACATAAGTATTCAGACCCTTTACTCAGTACTTTGTTGAAGCACCTTTGGCAGCGGTTACAGCCTCGAGTCTTCTTAGGTATGACACTACAAGCTTGGCACACCTGTATTTGGGGAGTTTCTCCCATTCTTCTCTGCAGATCCTCTTAAGCTCTGTCAGGTTGGATGGGGAGCGTCGCTGCACAGCTATTTTCAGGTCTCTCCAGAAATGTTAGATTGGGTTCAAGCCCAGGCTTTGGCCGGGTCACTCAAGGACATTGGTGAATGGGAGGCACGCTTCAATGACCAGTTGGGAAATAAAAATAGTAGCTATTTTTTATCGCGCACCAAAACTGTTTTTAACATGCAATTACATTTAGAATTGTTGCGCAATGAATGGGTTTATTAAAGCACATGTTTTACTCCAACAGCAACCAGCTGAGGAGCTGCAGGACAAATCCCCCTCAAAATAGGCTCTGTATGCTGTGCACATGTGATTAGTTGTGTTGGATAAATAAGATACATGATGACTAACAAAAATACACAGTCCAATTTAATTCCACTAAATTATGCAAATTAACCTATAGACCGATAAGCATGACGGTCAAATGTATTTACATCGCCTGGTATTTCCATCAATGAATAAGAAGCATTATTTAGCAATGGGATTTTTTTTCTCCCGGTGATTTAGGCTGGAAACAGTTTTATTTATCTTATTTATTTTTATTGGCCAAAAGCCGGCAATTGCCGCTAACGGAAACCCTGACAAGCACATATACATACACATACTCCCTCTCCCTTTCTCTGTTTGCAGCTCCCAAGCCTGGGCTTATTTATCTACAGTAGTGTGTGGCACAGCTTAGCCATGTGCCACGTGTGTAATGCTGTAACTCGCTCTCTCCATTGGTCATAGTGTTAGACCTTCCTGAGGGCTCAAGGAAAGGAATAGTGGCTGTAGAAATCTCCTCCAGTAGCCAAGCAGGAAGTGGAACAGCTTAGCTCTGGTTTTGTTGTGGCAGTAATAGCATAGAGATGGCTTTGCTACATAGGACAGGCATGCATGCCCGGTTCCCTGTACTGCTCCATGGTATTGATATGAGGGATGGAAGGACTCTAGCCTGGTCCAAGATCTGCTAGTGCTGTCTTTCCAACTCCTGTGCTTATTGTCACACCAATGGCTATAGGAGATGGCAAGGCAGCACAGATCTGGGACCATGCTTGAATGACTCCAATTGACATGATCTATTAGGGTGAAAATTGACATTAGATCAGTGTCTATAGGTAACTTCATCCATCCTTTACCCTAGTGCAGTAGGGAGTACAGTGTGTGTAATGTGTGTGTGTGTTGTATTGTTTAGGTTGCCGCTTAAATCTGGAAAATCTGCAAAATGCTAGTGTCAGTGTTTTATACACTCGGCAACCGTAACACAGTGATAACAGGAACACTCACACACACAAAACACATACACTGTGATAACAGCTCCTCAGCAGTTTTCACAAGCCCCTTTATAACAGCATACTGAGCTCTCTGCTACGTTCTGCCAAAGCAACACACCACGCCAAGCTCAACGCTCTATCTGTCAACACACACACACACGTCCTGCTTTTCTCAACGCTCTATCTGTCAACACACACACACACACGTCCTGCTTTTCCTTATATTTCAATGTAATTTCCAGTTACCCATACTGCATGCTGTGTGCTAGCAACTTACAGTAGGCCTAGTCTGAACATATGGCTGTCAGTGTACAAAAGTACACAGAGTGTAAACCCAGTAAAACTGAAGGCTGAGTGGATATTGAGTTGACTGAGAGGTCAAGTTTGGTTTACACACTTCTTTACAACCTCCTCTCCTCTTCCTCTCCCCCTCTCTTTATTTAGAAAGTAAACAACAGGCACATTCTGTTGAATTGGTTTAAACCAACACCGGATTCCAAATGGTTGCCCTGGCAACCTCGTTACATCTCATTTACCTTTATGTTGACTCGGATGTCATCGGGTGCATGTGCGCATGCACGTGCGTGTGCTGATGCAGGCGCTAGGCAGGATGGATCAGAAAGTGTGGTGGCTTCGCACTCTGGGCTAGAATTCAAAACCTCTTCTTTGCGACAGGACAGAGAGTGCTGTGACAGCGACACACACACACACACACACACACACACACACACACACACACACACGAGAGCAAATCTTGGCACTGAACTAAATGTTCCCGGGATAATGTGGAACAGAGGAGAATCACTGTCTTGTCTTCATTATGCACTCAGACTGACACACACACACACCCCTGGTTGTGGGAATCATCTAATGACTCCGTTAGATGACCGTTTATAGTCCTGATGGCAGTGCCACTAGACAAACTTTCTGATGGTGTGTGTGTATGTGTGAGGAGGTTGGAATCGCACTGGGGGTGTTTTGCTGTACTGCCATTTTGTTTACTCAGATGTTGCTGTGGCTCCATTTCATTAGCATTGCTAAACGTGCTAGGTCCCACCACTACTTTGTGTGTGTGTGTGTGTGTGTTTGTACACGTTTTACTATACTTGGAAGTACCAGAAGTCTTCACAAGAATAGTAAACCAACAAAAATTCAGAGAAGTGAGGACATTTTGCCAGTTCTCACTTGTTAAAAGGGTATTTTAGGCTTAGGGGTTAGAGTTAGTGGTAAGGGTTTGAATGGGAATCAATTGTTGGTCCCCAAAAAGTCTAGTAAGACATAGCTGTGTGTGTGTGTGTGTGTGTTGGGTGGTATCCAGATTTCATCATACCATCTTTCTCTCATCCCGGGATTTGTGGTATTACCGGATAAGTACACAAGGGGGTGCCATAAACCCACAAACGCCCATTGGGTGTCTATTACCAGAATGCTTACTACATTTGCACAAGAAATGGTGCATTTCCATGGAGGCTGCTAACTAATTATACTAATGAGTGCAAACGAAAATAAACTAATTGCAAAGACAGGCAATCTAGCTCATAAAGTTGTACATACATTTGAAGTTGGAAGTTTACATACACCTTAGCCAAAAACTGTTTTTCACAATTGCTGACATTTAGTCCTAGTAAAAATTCCCTGTTTTAGGTCAGTTAGGATCACCACTTTATTTTAAGAATGTGAAATGTCAGAATAATAGTAAAGAAAATGATTTATTTCAGCTTTAACTTAATCACATTCCCAGTGGGTCAAAAGTTTACATACAATCAATTAGTATTTGGTAGCATTGCCTTCAAATTGTTTAACTTGGGTCAAATGTTTCAGGTAGCTTCCCACAAAAAGTTGGGTGAATTTTGTCCCATTCCTCCTGACAGAGCTGGTGTAAATTAATCAGGTTTGTAGGCCTCCTTGCTCGCACACACCTTTTCAGTTCTGCCCACAAATTTTCTATCGGATTGAGGTCAGGGCTTTGTGATGGCCACTCCAATACCTTGACTTTTTTGTCCTTAACCTCTCTGGGATATATGGTATGTTAGAGTCCCACCTCGCCAAGAGCCAGTGTAAGTGCAGGGCGCCAAATTCAAAACAACAGAAATCTCATAATTAAAATTCCTCAAGGATACAAGTATTTTACACAATTTTAAAGATAACATTCTTGTTAATCCAGCCACAGTGTCTGATTTCAAAAAGGCTTTACAGCGAAAGCACCACAAACGATTGTTGGGTCACCACCAAGTCACAGAAAAACACAGCCATTTTTCCAGCCAAAGCGAGGAGTCACAAAAAGCACAAATAGAGATAAAATGAATCACTAACCTTTGATGATCTTTATCAGATGACACTCATAGGACTTCATGTTACACAATACATGTATGTTTTGTTCGCTAAAGTGCATATTTCTATAAAATAAATCTCATTTTACATTGGCGCGTTACGTTCAATAGTTCTAAAACATGCAGTGATTGTGCAGAGAGCCACATCAATTTACAGAAATACTCATCATAAATGTTGATGAAAATACAAGTGTTATACATGGAATTAGAGATATACTTCTCCTTAATGCAACCGCTGTGTCAGATTTAAAAAAACGTTACGGAAAAGGCAAACCATGCAATAATCTGAGTACAGTGTTCAGACAACAAAGCAGCCAAAAAGATATCCACCATATTGTGTACATTAGTCAGAAATAGCATTATAAATATTTACTTACCTTTGATGATCTTCATCAGAATGCACTCCCAGGAATCCCAGTTCCACAATAAATGTTTTATTTGTTCGATAAAGTTAATAATTTATGTCCAAATAGCTTCTTTTGTTAGGGCGTTTGGTAAACAAATACAAATGCGCGTTCAGGTCTAGCTTAACGTCGGACGAAAAGTTCAAAAAGTTATATTACAGGTCGTAGAAACTTGTCAAACTATATATAGAATCAATCTTTATGATGTTTTTATCATAAATCTTCAAAAAATTTCCAACC
Organism: Oncorhynchus nerka; assembly: GCF_034236695.1. Classification (NCBI taxonomy): domain Eukaryota; kingdom Metazoa; phylum Chordata; class Actinopteri; order Salmoniformes; family Salmonidae; genus Oncorhynchus; species Oncorhynchus nerka. The sequence goes on from NC_088396.1 coordinate 20,524,971, forward strand.
GGAGAATTCCATTGTCTGTAGAAAAGCAATGGAACGAGAGCTAACTCTCTCGTGACCGCGCGTCACTAACCTGTGGCACTCTGCCAGACACCTGGCTCAATCCCCTCTCATTCGCCCCCACTTCACAGTAGAAGCCTCAAACAAAGTTCTAAAGACTGTTGACATCTAGTGGAAGCAATATGACCCCATTTACAAAGTTGAAAAACTACAAACCTCAGATTTCCCACTTCCTGGTTGGATTTTTCTCAGGTTTTCGCCTGCCATATGAGTTCTGTTATACTCACAGACATCATTCAAACAGTTTTAGAAACATCAGAGTGTTTTCTATCTAATACTACTAATAATATACATATATCAGCATCTGGGACAGAGTAGCAGGCAGTTTACTCTGGGCACCTTATTCATCCAAGCAACTCAATACTGCCCCCCTGTCACCAAGAAGTTAAGCCGTTTTGCCACAACTTTGGAAGTATGTATGGTGTCATTGTTCATTTGGAAGACCCATTTTGGCGACCAAGCTTGAACTTCCTGACTGATGTCTTGAGATGTTGCTTCAATATATCCACACAATTTTCCCTCTCATGATGCCATCTATTTTGTGAAGTGCACCAGTCCCCCCTGCAGCAAAGCACCCACACAACATGGTTCTGCCACCCCCATGCTTTCACGGTTGGGATGGTGTTCTTCGGCTTGCAAGCCTCCCCCTTTTTCCTCCAAACATAACGATGGTCATTATGGCCAAACAGTTCTATTTTTGTTTCATCAGACCAGAGGACATTTCTCCAAAAATAACAATCTCTGTCCCCATGTGCAGTTGCAAACCGTAGTCTGGGTTTTTTATATTGGTCTTGGAGCAGTGGCTTCTTCCTTGCTGAGCGACCTTTCAGGTTATGTCGATATAGGACTTGTTTTACTATGGATATAGATATTTTTGTACCTGTTTCCTCCAGCATCTTCAGAAGGTCCTTTGCTGGTGTTCTGGGATTCATTTGCACTTTTTGCAAAAAAGTATGTTAATCTCTAGGAGACAGAACGGGTCAACTTCCTGAGCGGTATGACGGCTGTGTGGTCCCATTGTGTTTATACTTGCGTACTCTTGTGAACGTGGTACCTTCAGGCATTTGGAAATTGCTCCCAAGGATGAACCAGACTTGTGGCGGTCTACATTTCTTTTTCTGAGGTCTTGGCTGATTTCTTATGATTTTCCCATGATTTCAAGCAAAAAGACACTGAGTTTGAAGGTAGGCCTTGAAATGCATCCACAGGTACACCTCCAATTGACTCAAATTATGTCAATTAGCCTATCAGAAGCTTCTAAAGCCATGACATATATATATATTTTTACAAGTTGTTTAAAGGCACAGTCAACTTTGTATGTAAACTTCATAATGTAACAATATGACAGATAAAATGAACACGATTGGCTTTATCTCTTAACGTATTGCACACATTGACTGCAGGTCAATACTTTAAAAGTAGCTACAAGTAATACAAAATGAATTGAAACACTTCAAATAAATAGTTTCAACGGTATTGACGGTATTGTGAAACCATCATGTGGCTAATTCCAAATACCCCGGTATAAAAGCCTTGTGTGTGTGTGTGTGTGTGTGTGTGTGTGTGTGTGTGTGTGTGTGTGTGTGTGTGTGTGTGTGTGTGAGAGAGAGTGAGAGAGAGAGAGTTCCTGCATGTATGTGTGTATCTTTATGAATAATTTCATCAAAGTTTCACGTTGCTAAAGGAACGTGGAGGAATTCTACCCGCTCATCAGCCAGAGCACTACTGACTTGAAAATGGGCTATTCAATGGTAACGGAAATTACGCTTTAACTCAGTTTTTTTTCACTTTAAAATATATGCTAAACAATAAACATTGATTTAAAAGTTTGCATAATTACTACTTTTAACAATTTCCACAGAAACATTTCCAAAAACGAATTTAGTGGAAGAACTGTGCAGAACAGTTCAGATGGTAACGGAATTACGGTAAAATATCCCTCAAGTTTTTGTGACCATGTTTTCCAAAGCCTTTGTTAAATATCTGCTCCGAATTACGATTCAACGATGTCTGCAGAAAGAATGGGGTGTCATTGAAGAACTGGGGGTCATTGAAGAACTGCAACATTTTGAGCTTCCAGGAATTGTGTACAGATCCTTGGCCAAGGTAATCCATGCTCACTAACAGGGATGTAAACATATTTTGGCACAAGATTTGAGAGAAATAAGCTTTTTGTGCTTTTGGAACATTTCTGGGATATTTTATTTCAGCTCATGAAACAATGGTACCAACACTTTACATGTTGCATTTATATTTTTGTTCAGTATACGTTTCAACGTCCGGTGTCGCTCGGTGCTCAGCGGGTGAGGATGCTGGTTACAGTACATGGAAAGAGAGGGGGCTAAATAAGAGCTGGGACATTAACTGGAGAGAGAGAGGGAGGGGTTGTCCAGTTTTACCACTATTGGTTTGACCACCAGACAACAGCAAGACAAAGAAAACAGTTATGAGCTGAACATAACAGTATGCCGGTAGAAAGGAGGACAGTGCAGGTGACCCAACTGTGTTTTGTGGCTTATGATTTCCCGTTGTTGCCAATTCAGTTGCAGTAATTCCCTTCATTTTTTGTAATTCCGTTACTAATTTGGTAACGAAGTTACGAGTTTTAATCTCTTCCTAATTCCAAACCTTTTGTGTCTCACTGCTTTGCTTGATCTTGGCCAGGTGGTAGTTGTAAATGAGAACTTGTTCTCAACTGGCCTACCTGGTTAAATAAAGGTGAAATAAAAAAACTTTCATTATCCTCCCTCCTCATGAGGGAGAGAAATGTAAAACATCTTATAGATATGTGGGTTTTTGGTAACTGGATTACAAGGCAATATTTCTTAAACATATAGAAGGTCAAACTAAATATAAGTGATTAGTTGGCAGGGGTCTTTACTTCAACATTATTGTGTTTTGATATATTTCTGATACCTTTTCAGACTTTCTCTGGTAGATGTGTATGCTCCTATAAACATCACATGTAGGTGCTAATGGGTCCTTTTACATGGAAATGCCCAACTGCAACAAGACAGGATGTCTTGTTATAATATCGACAATGTATAATATCGTTTCATTGGCTTCCATTTGTAAATGGACATATCTTTATTGGTGTAAAGATTAGCATAACTATGGGTATGTTTAAATGTGAAAAGATTAGTGTAATTATTCAATTAATAACTATATGATGAATTGTAACTCTGGTGTGGTAAATTGTAATGTGTAGAGGTTTATTAAAGGAATCCCATTCACTCTCAATGCACATCAGGCTGTTGACTAATTGTATCAGGTGTGCCAGTTTAGGGTTAAAACAAAAGGTGAAACGTCTGAGGGGCCTGAGGAGAGGGTTGGGAAACCCTTAGAGACAGTCCCTGTATTCTAAAAGTGTAGTAGACTAAGGTGTGGACAGATCATGACAGCTACAGTCTAGTTGCTGACTTTGATTGACATATTATGTCATCTCCTCAAATCCAGCAACCCTAAGCGTGCGTTTGTGTGTGTGTGTACGTGCGTGTTTTATGTCATCGTTGGCCAGTGTGTGTGAGCCTATACGTCAGTATATGAGTAATATTTGGTGCTAGCTCCAGCCAACTAGAACAGATTAAAACAAACAAGCAGGCAGACTTCTCCCTCCATACAGCACTACAGACTGAGCGAGCAATGAGTCTGTCCGTCATGTATTCCCTTATTCAAACATGGATCCCACTAAATACCTCTCTTCCCCACACAGCTCAGTGTTTCCCTTAGGATTTGTTTCAGCAGTGGTGGAAAAGTTAGCCGGGGGGGGGGGTAATGGGCGGGCATGCTCAATGGCACAGTTTTAGAAGCCCTCCTTTTGGCAGCAGAGACAACATTTTGCTGTTTTAAAGCTAATTTCCTGCAATTGTACATTGATTGTTAGTTCTCAAAGATCTTATTTAAAAAATATATTGCACCATTTTCTTTTTTATGTACTTTATATCTGGTTTTAGTCATTTAAGTTTACAGTAAAAACGTTTTATCATCCTGAAAAGTAAAATATATATATATAGCCGCTGCTAAGTGCATATAGGGAAACACTGATAGATGTACACCTGTAGGCTGCTGGTATCTCCTACATGCTGCTGTATGGCACCTAAGGCATTTAAGTTCATTCCATGTCATTTCAGCAAGCCATGACACCCACCATCTCAGATTGTTCTGAAAACGTTTCTGTAGTTAGAAACAGATAAGATTAGCATTCCTGAAACATTTTTTATTTTTTTTAAATATAATTTGGTCTCTGAGAAATTAAGCAAATTGATCGCACACAAATTTGCCATTTGAATGTATAGGATTAAAATGATCTTCAATAAATATAGTACCTCACATTTGGATGATAATTCTTTCTAACAATGAGTAAGACATGAGGAATCAAGTAAAATTGTCAAAGCCACCCATGGACCCCCCACAATCCACATCAACAACACCCCAACAACCAGTATATACTGCATTGGGAAAGTATTCAGTATTCAGATTTTTCCACATTTTGTTACGTTACAGCCTTATTCTCCAATTTATCAACCATTTTTAGCGAAAACAGGTTTTTAGAAGAAAAAAAAACAGAAACCTTATTTACTTAAGTATTCAGACCCTTTGCTATGAGACTAGAAATTGAGCTCAGGTGCATCCTGTTTCCATTGATCATCCTTGAGATGTTTCTACAACTTGATTGGAGTCCACCTGTGGTCAATTCAATTGATTGGACATATAAGGTCCCACAGTTGACAGTGCATGTCAGAGCAAAAACCAAAGCCATGACGTCGAAGGAATTATCAATAGAGCGCCGAGACAGGATTGTGTCGAGACAGAGATCTGGGGAAGGGTACCAAAACATTTCTGCAGCATGGAAGGTCCCCAAGAACACAGTGGCCACCATCATTCTAAATTGAAGAAGTTTGGAACCACCAAGACTCTTCCTAAAGCTGGCCAGCCGGCCAAACTGAGCAATCAGGGGAGAAGGGCCTTGGTCAGAGAGGTGTCAGAGATGATCACTCTGACGGAGCCTCAGAGTTCCTCTGTGGAGATGGACGACCATCTCTGTAGCACTCCACCAATGAGGCCTTTATGTTAGAGTGACCAGATGGAGTTTTCAGGGGAAGGGACTGGGAGACTAGTTAGGATCGAGGGAAAGATGAACGGAGCAAAGTACAGATGCACTATTGTAAAGTGGCTGTTCCACTGGATGTCATAAGGTGAAAGCACCAATTTGTAAGTCGCTCTGGATAAGAGCGTCTGCTAAATGACTTAAATGTAAATGTAAATGTACAGAGTGATCCTTGATGAAAACCTGCTCCAGAGCGCCCAGGACCTCACACTGGGGTGAAGGTTCACCTTCCAACAGGACAACGACCCTAAGCACACAGCCAAGACAACACAGGAGTGGCTTTGGGACAAGTCTCTGAATGTCCTTGTGTGGCCAGCCAGAGCCCGGACTTGAACCTGATCGAACATCTCTGGAGAGACCTGAAAATAGCTGTGTAGTGACACTTCCCATCCAACCTGACTGAGCTTGAGAGGATCTACAGAGAGGAATGGGAGAAACTCCCCAAATACAGGTGTGCAAAGCTTGTCGCGTCATACCCAAGAAGACTCGCTGTATCCTCTGCCAAAGGTGCTTCAACAAAGTACTGAGTAAAGGGTCTTATGTAAATGTGATATTTCCATTTTTTTTTTTTGCAAAAATTCTAAAGACCTGTTTTTGCTCTGTCATTATGGGGTATTGTTTGCGGATTGATGAGGGGAAAATACTATTTAATACATTTTAGAATAAGGCTGTAATGTGGAAAAGGTGAAGGGGTCTGAATACTTTCCGAGTGCACGGTAGAGTATCAGTTCTCTACGTCTGACAAGTAGTATGGAGCTGCTGCTTGGAGTATTGCTTCTTCAACCTTTGATATGCTCTCTGTGATTCTGGTTTTGTTTATTTATTTCTGTTCAGAGAAATTAGCCATTGAAGTATTGCATTCTATACCATAAATGAGTGTGAAGGTACCAAGATTTTCCCAATAGATACAGCTCTTCCTGCTACTGCCACCACACCCTATTACCCATGTTGCTGGTCTCTTGTGTTTATTCAATGGATCACAACATTTTCTTTGCAACTTTGGGTAGAAAACCAATAGCTTTTGCTCACGATGGAAATTAATGTTGTGGTGCAATCAATTAGCTTACCTTCTCAGAGTTCAAAATAAAGTTTCAGGAATGCTAATCTTATCTGTTTCTAACTACAGAAACGATTTCAGTATAGTCTCTCCCAGTGTGCTCTGCTGTACCATACAGTAATATTAACATAGGGAGTAATCCTAGATACGTCTGCCTAGTGTTACTGTATGGCTTTAATGGGATCCTATAGACACACTGACTGACAGTGGAAAAACCAGTCCCCCAGGGGGTGGGGGGGTGGAAAGGGAAGAGAAAAAGGGATAGGGAGACTGGAGAGGAAGAGAGACCTGATGAAGGAAACAGGAGAGTAGAGAAGGAGAGATGTGGAGAGAGAGAGTATGTATTGATGGGTTTATCTTCTCTCTTAGTCCAGATGTCTGTGTAGAGCTGAAGGGACTATTACTACAGGTCTGTCTGTCTGTCTGTCTGTCTACTTTAAAAAAAAACATTTTTAGGTATTTTCTTAAAACTGCATTGTTGGTTAAGAGTTTGTAAGTAAGCATTTCACTGTAAGGTCTACCTACACCTGTTGTATTCGGCGCATGTGATGAATAAAGTGAGTGTGTGTGTTTATGTTTAATAAGCTGCTGGTTCAGTATCCCAGCAGGACAGCAGGGTGATGGGAAAGACATGACCTTCTTGGTTGTTAAGAGGGAGACAGAAACAAACGAACGGACTGCCTTTCCCATCACCCTGCTGTCCTGCTGGGATACTGAGTCTAAACCAGCAGCTTATTAAACACAAACACACACACTCACTCATACAGAAAAACATATACGCATGCACACATACAAACAAACACACACATCCACACTTTTCTCTCTAGTGGCTAGAGTAGTAGATGGCCTATATAGTCACAGAGGAGCTCATTGTGTAAAATAAAGGCCTTGCTGAGAGCTTTCTACTGAGTATTGAGTTTCCTTACACACACACACACACACACACATACACACACAGAGCAGACTCCCCAGTCAGACTATTGACTGAAGAGCTAGGGATCAAATAAATAAATCATTTGTCACATGCGCCGAATACAGCAGGTGTAGTAGACCTTACAGTGAAATGCTTACTTACAAGCCCTTAAACTTCTTGACGCTACCCATCCCTGTAGCGGGATCATTTTCGTCAGCAACCGCTGAATAGAATAGCGCAACAGTCAAATAATATTACTAAAAAATATTCATATTCATGAAATCACAAGTGCAATATTGCGAAACACAGCTTAGCCTTTTGTTAATCACCCTGTCGTCTCAGATTTTGAAATTATGCTTTACAGCGAAAGCAATCCAAGCGTTTGTGTAAGTTTATCGATAGCATAGCATTATCTACACCTAGCATCAGGAAGCTTGGTCACGAAAATCAGAAAAGCAATCAAATTAACAGTTTACCTTTGATCTTCGGATGTTTTCACTCACAAGACTCCCAGTTACACAGCAAATGTTCCTTTTGTACCATAAAGATTATTTTTATACCCAAAATACCAACGTTTGTTTGTCGCGTTATGTTCAGAAATCCACAGGAAAGAGCGGTCACGAAAACGCAGACGGAAATTCCTAATAGTCTTCATAATGTCCACAGAAACATGTCAAACGTTTTTTATTATCATTCCTCAGGTAGTTTTTAAAATATATATTCGATGATATATCAACCGAGTGTGTAGCTTTTTCCATAACAGCGGGAGGAACAATGGCAGCACAAACTCTCTCTGAGAGCCCCCACCTCTCCACTTACGCAATGTGATCTTTCACGCAAATTTTTCAATATAAAAGCCTGAAACTATGTCTAAAGACTGTTGACACCTTAGGGAAGCCACAGAAAAAGGAATCTGGTTGATATCCCTTTAAATAGAGGATAGGCATGCATAGGAACACAGAGGTTTCAAAATAAGAGTCACTTCCTGATTGGATTTTCCTCAGGCTTTTGCCTGCAATATCAGTTCTGTTATACTCAGACAATATTTTTACAGTTTTGGAAACTTTAGAGTGTTTTCTATCCTAATCTGTCAATTATATGCATATTCTAGCATCTGGTCCTGAGAAATAGGCCATTTACTTTGACGGGGGTGCAAATAGTGGGTCAGTGAGAGTGTGAACAGGGCAGAGTGTCTACCACAGGGGTCTCCAAGCTTTTCTAGCATGAGAGCTACTCATATATATTTTTTATATAGCTTTCATTTAGGCACATTCTTCTCTTCTCTTTTCATCTACCCTGCTTCTCTTTCCTAGGTCCTTGGTGTTCAAGAGCTATGTTTTCTGTCAGTATACCCTTCCCCCAGTATACCTGGTACAATACCGAATAATAAACAACTCACATTTTATTGGGTCCCATTATAGGTTCTTTTTTTTACTCTCAATATTGCAATTATTCATAGAGAAACAACGAAAATTGATCTTCTGAGTCCATGACAATGCTTTAAATCCCATCAGAAAACAAAACTAAAACAAAAATGATTTTTGAACAAAACCTGACAAAGCTTGAGAGGATCTGCAGAGAATAATTTGATGGTAAATAATGCAAGCGACTTCAATGATTAATTTCGCTGCACAGGGGGGAAGAACATCCCCAGATTCAGAGGGAATACATTACATAGTACGGAAAAGCAATACTTCAAGCCACAGCTTCATACTACTTGTCAAACATGGAGAACTGATACTGTATACTGGTTGTTGGGGTGAGATTGGTACAGTATGGAGTGTGGGGTTCTGTGGGTGGCTTTGGCAAAACTTTTTTGATTCCTCATCTTACCCATTCCAACCATTCCAGTGTTTTACTTGCTATATTGTATTTACTTTGCCACCATGGCCTTTTTTTGCCTTTACCTCCCTTATCTCACCTCACTTTCTCACATTGTATATAGACTTATTTTTCTACTGTATTATTGACTGTATGTTTGTTTTACTCCATGTGTAACTCTGTGTTGTTGTTTGTGTCGATCTGCTTTACTTTATATTGGCCAGGTCGCAATTTTAAATGAGAACTTGTTCTCAACTTGCCTACCTGGTTAAATAAAGGTGAAATAAAAACAATTGGCAGGAATTGGTTTGGTCCAGATTGGATGTTGGTACAATATTTATTGAATATTATCTGAATCCTATACATTTAAAATTGCCAGTTTGGGTGCAATTAATTAGCTTAATTTCTCAAATATTACATTTCAACAAAATGATGTTTCAGGAATGCCAGTCCTACCTGTTTGTAACTACAGAAACATTTCCAGAACAATCTGAGATGGTGGGTTTCATGGAATGACTCAATGGTAAAACGTTTGATATCATTTTTTCCTGATTCGATCATTCTTTTCGACCAACTCTGATGGGTGTTTTTAGAAGTAGAATTTGGACAATATTACCATCATATCAACGCACTCATCACTCGCGTTAAACTACTCTAAATCGCTTTAGCACAGTAGGCATCAAGTCACTTGCCGATAATGTTGCAAACAATGTTTGAAAGGTTGTGTCATTTTCATTGAACACAATCAAAGTTAACATAAGCCCTAGATGCCAAACTGATAGCCATGTTCAATTTAGTCATCTTTTTAACAATGTGAAGTTGCTCTCCAAAGGGATAACATGATGTAGGTAATTAAATAATCGAAAGAAAAACATGTTTATTTGTTAGCCAAGCGGTTCTAAGTATTTCTGCATATCATGTGAAATTGGCCCAGAGATAGCGCTAGAGATACTGTAGCATGAACTGCAGGTATAGAACTATCAAAACGTTATTTGAACAACTCCAAAGAAATTCCATGTGGCAAAGGAACCACTGGCTCCCTGCAATTTTCTATTATCAAGACACCTGCTGCCAACTCTTAACTAGTTAGGACAGCTCACGAGGGCTCCTAAATATCGGTTGACTAGGTGGGACTCTTATGATTAGAGAGGTTTCATGCATAGCTTTCATTTCTACCCGAGTAGGAGTAAAATGTCTCTATTCTCAGCATTTGCGACCAATTTCCTACCCCGAGAGACTTTGTGGCTACGGGCCTAGGCTTCTAGTAACCTCAGGGTTAAGCTTACGACTTGACTCGACAGAATCTGGGGAAACTCTGACTCATACTATATGTTGCCACATGCTGTCCCGTCCTGCTCCTAGCCAGCTCCAAGCCACTGGCCTGAGCAGCCTTTTACACTAGTCAGGAACAGACACCACGGAGCCGGTACTGGTACTTCCCTCCCCACAGCTATCCAGTCACAGAGCCAGGCTTGGAAAAGGGTTCTCACTAGATCTCACTGCGAAGTCAACATGGGCTATATCGGCAGAATTGATGAGGAACTAAATCGGCTATTCGTTTTTGATTTATGGTTCAGGTTAAGCATAATGTTACCATTAGTTGAAAGGTCTGTGGAGTGGAAGACCAGGGAGCCATACTAGCTGACAGACATGTCATCCGTTCTGACCTGCAGAATCAGCCATCTTGAGTTGCTGTAAACGGGTTGCTTTACATTGGCTTTGTGCAGAACATTTGGGGGCTGAGAAGGACATGTGGAATGGTTACTTTTACTTCTCTTTGGGAGGTCCAGTCAGAGGAACAAACATTTACAGGCAATTTAAACTTCTATAAAAAAAAACTCTGTATTTATCTCTAAGACTGCAGCTGCATGGCTGGCCTGACGTTGACCACTGGTTTGGAGTTTGTACAGAGAGAGAGAGTTCATGCCAGTATAATTCTACAGTCAGTGCTATTCTAGTTCTGACCTCCCACAGTAATCCAATGACATCATAGTTTAAACCCACAAAGGAAACTGTTGGTAGAATAAGCATTTTACTGGGTGGTAGTAGGCCTCAGGTTCTATAGTATCTTTGCTACACTAATGCCAGCTAGCTCTACTATGCAATACTGCTTTACCTTTGACCTTAAAGCACCGTAGTGCATTGATTAGAAATCCTGTATACGCTGTTAAACAAATTATGTTTACCTGAAACTTGACTTTTCTAGTTGGACCTGTGTGTGTGTTCAAACTCAATATACCAGTTTTACCATTCATCCAGGTTTCTTTCTCTCTCTCTCTCTCTCTCTCTCTCTCTCTCTCTCTGTCTGTCTGTGTGTGAAATAGCCACGGGAGGGTTTTTCAATACTGTTGAAATGTTTAAAATAATATTTGTAGCTACTTTTGAAGTAAATACCTGTAGTCAACTTGTGCAATACTTTAACAGATAAACAAGATTGCGTTCTTCATTTCACTTGTCACATCATTTTTCATTACGAAGCTTACCTATAGTCCCCAGTCACATTTGTTTACAAGGACGAAAGACCTGCAAGACTCTTGACCCCTCCTAGATCAATATAGAATGTTTGTTTTGTGTGTGCAGCAAAGTGAGTAGCATTGTTTTAGTTGTCTGTTTAACGCTATGAGCTGGGATGCCTGTCCTACAAATAGATTAGGTCAGAGACTGTATAAAAAGTTCACAATCGGGATACCACCAAAGCCTAGGGGGTGTGGGTGTGTCAGTGCCAGAATCCCCAGCCTAATTGCCCCTCTCCCACAACACAGAGCGGTGTCTCATTATGGCAACCAACCACAGTGTATTTTAGAGACACACACACACACACACACAGTTTTGATATGCTCCCAAGATAGAGAAAGAGTGAGTAAGAGTAGGGAACGGGAGAGATGGAGTGTATCTGTGTGTGTGTTGTCTGTAGTGAGGATTTGTGATGTATGGATAGTAGATGGGTGGTATTGCAGATCATCGCCTATTTAACATAATCTTGCTGCTTCTCTGTATGGAGTTAAATGCCCCCCCCCCCCCATGCTCTCTGCTGCTCTGCCGTGGTTATGGGCCTGCAGCTTATCAATGATTTACTAGGGGGAGAATGGGAGGAGAGGAGGATTGAGAGAGGATGAGAGGGGAACTAATGGAGCATTGTCTATTCTAAACCATTAAAGTTTCATCTGCTTGGCAGCAACACTGGTAAAATCAGTGAAGAGTTTGTGTTATTGTGTCACTGACTGTACAGTGTTCTCCTGGTAACACTTTACTAAATGCAAAATGTCAACTTACTGTACTTACTGCTGCTTCAAGCCCCACTCCGGCTCTTCCCCCTCAATCACTACATATACCAGTGACCCTCAGACTTTGTGTGTGGTGTGAGAATCTATTCTACTAGTCACAGAGGAACAGTAGTGCCAATTGTCTGATGCGTGGGACTTGGAATGGAAGATGGAATCCACCAGCATTCTTTCTTTTATGGCCTTACAGATTCCATCCAGTCCACTGCTGAGGTCTCTCTCCAAAGTGTCAGCATTCTAGCATTAACACTGTTTACAATGTCTATACAATCACTTGTGATTCAGAGTATCTGCACTTCTATATACTGTACTGGTGAATATACACACTGGTGGAGTAGCAGAGAGACTGTAGTGCAACTTGGAGCTGTTGGCGTGATTAAATGGCAGCTAGTGACACTTTTTGGAGAACACATGTCAGGAACGAGGGAGGGAGAAAGGGGAGGAAAAGAAAGAATGCATTGCAAGGCATAGTCTGAGTGTAGGGGTAAATTTGCAGAATTAGCTGTCTTGCTGTTTTTTAGCGACATACAGACAGACAGACACTCGGTGGATTAGCTAGCTGATTTGGTACCTTACATTAGCCAAATAGCTAATCAATTCTCAGCCAACGCTCTGTTCAGTTAGCGTCGTGCCATATGACTGATGGGAACCTTTAGCTGATAAATCCACCCGATGGAATGACTCTTAACGGAAGCACAGAAATGTGTAGGCTGAGGAGAGGGACCATATCTCAATGCATCCTCTATGGCTTGTAGCTCCCTTTCTCTCTCTGGAGGAAAACAAGGGAATGCGTCCTTATTGATGTTTAAAACCCACTGCTCTGTTCTCCTTATTGATGTTTAAAACCCACTGCTCTGTTCTCCTTATTGATGTTTAAAACCCACTGCTCTGTTCTCCTTATTGATGTTTAAAACCCACTGCTCTGTTCTCAGCAGAGATCGCATTCATTCATTCATTAATTGAATAATTGAATGAGTGAATGCGACTGAGCTATTTAGTACCAGCCGCCTTAGAAATTCATACACATCTATTATGGGCCTGGCTGAATATGAGTTTAGTTCATTACTCTAAGTAATGCTGCGTTGTCAGTTTAGGGAGAGATTCATTTCATATTAAAATGCCAAATATGTTTAAGGGATTGAGTACACCACTGTAGTCTTGATCAGAGGGGAAAGCCAGAGAGGAGGAGGGCACTGAGGAGGGGGTAGACAGGGTAAGGGGTGGTTGGAGGGTTGAAGACCCTGTCACATTCCATAGAGGCTACAGTGTCCCCTCTCTCCCCCTCTGTGTTCCCTCTGGGGCCCGGCATAGCGGTTAGGGGCCAGCTCTGGACCCCCGTGGCCCTGGCGCTCACTAATTGTGTGTTTGTTATTGTTCTGGTCCCATTCCCAACAAAAAATCTCCCACTTCCTCAGCGTGTGTGACAGGTCGGATAGAGGCAGGATCAGACAGGGTTAGAGTTGGTTTGAGGTTTCGGGCTTTAATTCCAGAGAAGACATAATCGGCAGCAATCAATCATTAGAAGTAGGTCTCCTGAAAAAATTCTAAAAACAAATTTTAGACACATAATTGCGTCTAAATGGCAGTTATTTGCCCCCTCACATCTCTCTCCAGTGTTTGTTTGAGTTTGGTTTGCTCTGTGGGGTTTTGTGAGTTACTGTGCTGTCCAGACTTGGTCCACTGGCTGAACCCAAGCTGTATTTTACATTTTTTTTAATTCAGAAATGTTCAGAATCAAACAGGCACATTTTACATAGAAAAAAGACACTTGTTAAAAGAAACAGGCCGAGCATGTTGTACCCAACAAGATAGTTTAAATAATATCAGTGCATATCTGGGCAGATGCTGGTGAGTGTCAGGCGTTTAATTGAATTTGTAGCACTGTTGGAACCACTTAGACTGATCAGCAGCAGCAGAATACTGCATCACACACACATCAGATAGATGTGACGTGATACTGAGTGTGTACGTGGGTATCTGAATGGGCAGAGAGTGACGTGCGTGTGTGTGTGTGTGTGTGTGTGTCGCTGGTGGTACCTTATTTGGGAGGGCTGGCTCATAGTAATGGCTGGAACGGATAAAATGGAATGGTATCAAACACCCCTCAACAGCCGTGTGTGTGTGTGTGTGTGTGTGTGTGTGTGTGTGTGTGTGTGTGTGTGTGTGTGTGTGGACTAATCGTAAGGCTACTCGGCCACTGTTACCTAGGAGAAACGTGTTTGTACTATGTACTCAGTCAAGGGCAAACTGAGGAGAGGAGAAGAGATAGAGACTCTCCATGCAGTCTCAGATGCTGCTTTGATGTGCCCCACGCACCTGTGTGCACACACTAAATCTCCTTCCTCTGATACCCTACTGTGTGGACTGTCCTCAATGACCTCACTGGATTAAGAATGTGCTATTTGCAATGCACAGTATTCACACACCAAGGCCTCTTAATTTAGACCTGCTTACTTCTCCCCGAAATATACCTTACCAGAGTTCTCTCTCTACCTCTCTCTTCTCTCACTTTTCTTTTTCTCTCTTTCTGTTCTTAATTCATTAGAAACATTGCCTTGGGCCTTGAAATTCCGTTACCAAAAAGCCACATATCTTTAAGTTGTTTTCTAATGAAATTTCACAGAAGTAACAGGTAAAGGTAAACCTATCAATGAGTTATTTTGTTTTTATTGATATCAGTTGTGTTTATGATTTATTAAGTGGTTAAAACAAATTCTGTTACCAAAAATCGGTAATGGAATTTGCGTAAAATTGGTAACGGAATTCCTGCAATTGAATTGGCTATAATGGGAATCATTGTAGTCACAAACATTTACATTACATTTACATTTAAGTCATTTAGCAGACGCTCTTATCCAGAGCGACTTACAAATTGGTGCGTTCACCTTATGACATCCAGTGGAACAGCCACTTTACAATAGTGCAACTAAATCTTTTAGGGGGGGGGTGAGAAGGATTACTTTATCCTATCCACAGTTGGGTTCACAAGTTTGGACATTACAGCACAGTAGAATACAGTAAACAAAAGTATAGTTTAGTACAGTATACAGAGCACACTAGAGTTGTGTACACTATAATGTATTGTACTAAACTATACTGTACTCTACTTTGATGTCCAAACTTGTGAAACATAGACTCCTATGATTGGTTCAGATTTGGTCCGGTTCGGACCAACCAAATTTGGTCTCGGTTGGGGGTCAGAGCTCATTAAAAATAATAGCCAATATGTAGAATAATACCCAAATATGCAAAGGAGTATATCGCATACAGTTGAAGTCAATATCATAACTGCCATCAATAAGAGACATTACTGTGCAGCCGTATTCATCGACCTGTCTAAGGCTTTCGACTCTGTCAATCACACCATTCTTATTGGCAGACTCAACAGCCTTGGTTTCTCAAATGATTGCCTCGCCTGGTTCACCAAATACTCCTCTGATAGAGTTCAGTGTGTCAAATTGGAGGGCCTGTTGTCCGGACCTCTGGCAGTCTTTATGTGGGTGCCACAGGGTTCAATTCTTGGACAGACTCTTTTCTCTGTATACATCAATGATGTCGCTCTTGCTGCTGTTGGTTCTTTAATCCACATCTACGCAGACAACACCATTCTGTATACCTCTGGCCCTTCTTTGAACACTGTGTTAACTAACCTCCAGACAAGCTTCAATGCCATACAACCCTCCTTCTGTGGCCTCCAACTGCTCTTAAATGCAAGTAAAACTAAATGCATGCTCTTCAACCGATCGCTGCCCGCACCCGCCCGCCCGTCCAGCATCACTACTCTGGACGGTTCTGACTTGGAATATGTGGACAACTACAAATACCTAGGTGTCTGGTTAGACTGTAAACTCTCCTTCCAGACTCACATTAAACATCTCCAATCCAAAATTAAATCTAGAATCGGCTTCCTATTTCGCAACAAAGCATCCTTCACTCATGCTGCAAAACATACCCTCGTAATACTGACCATCCTACCGATCCTCTGACTTCCGCGATGTCATTTGCTAAATAGCCTCCAACACTCTACTCAACATATTGGATACAGTCTATCACAGTGCCATCCGTTTTGTCACCAAAGCCCCATATACTACCCACCACTGCGACCTGTACGCTCTCGTTGGCTGGCCCTCGCTTCATACTCGTCACCAAACCCACTGGTTCCAGGTAATCTACAAGTCTCTGCTAGGTAAAGCCCCGCCTTATCTCAGCTCACTGGTCACCATAGCAGTACCCACCCGTAGCACACGCTCCAGCAGGTATATCTCACTGGTCACCCCCAATGCCAATTCTTCATTTGGCCGCCTCTCCTTCCAGTTCTCTGCTGTCAATGACTGGAACAAACTGCAAAAATCACTAATGCTGGAGACTCTTATCTCCCTCACTAGCTTTAAGCACCAGCTCTTGTCAGAGCATCTCTACCAACCAGTGCCCGGTTAGCCAATGTGCGGGAGCACTGGAAAACGTGGTTACAGAAAGAACTGAGGGAGATTTTACTGGAATTATCATACCAAAAGTTGCATCTGCAGAGTACTTCCAGTGAATGTGGTTTTGTAAAAGTTAGGGCTGTCCTCGACCACAAAAAAATAAGTCGACCGAGAGTCGTTTAAAATGTTTAAACGTGTATTTTTCCATATATAGACACAACCTATGTTTGAATAAAATCTTGTTTGATGCTTTAGGCAATGCGATTAAAAATGAAGACACACAAATTACTGAAGAATAATAGCTTATCCAGAAGAAAAAAAACTGTTCCCAACCCGAAACAGCCCTCCTCCTCTCGCAGCCCACTGCTGCTGGCCTTTGCAGATGCTGCCTTTATTATGCTTCTGAAGTTGCTGGTAATAGGCTACACCCAGCGATCGAGTGCCAAGTTATTATACCATTTCTACATTTCTTTCATTTAATTTATAATAAAGTCTTTATCTCAAAATCAACGTCATATAAGAAAACAAAATTCCGTCTAAATGAAGATGATACAAATCTTAAAGTAACTTCCATTGCCAATATGTAGAAATAGCCTACATAAAGCCAGAAAATTAATAAAAACCTTGCAGCCCGCAGGTAGAAAATATCCTGATAAAAATAAATATTCTATAAATCACATTGGCTACACATGGCCTGTCTTCAAGGAACTTGAAACATTCTATCAACTATAAATTTGGTCCGGCTCAAAGCTCCTGCTAGCAGACTTGCAGCATTATATAAAATATTCTGGGTTTCTTCTCTCAGTTTCTTGCACCAGTGGGCTCCGGACAAACAGACACAACTGTAGGCTATTTGCGCAAGGGATAAGAAGTAATCAGGTAGGCCTATCTTATGATGTTTCCACCGGATCAGAGCACAACATTTTTTTTTACCCCTTTCATGCTGAGTGGTTATTGAAAGGGAAAGAGCTGGAAAGATTTTTCAAATAGGCTACATTTAGGAACTATTTTCAATGGATGTAAAAACAGACTTTGTTGACTTGCTGTTTGAGGCAAAGAAAAAATATATTTGAGAAGCTCCACGGTGATGGGGAGTTAAGACAATCAGAAATAGTGTCAGATCCCCAAATGGGCACGTTTATAGGCCTACATTTGCACCCAGGTCAGGTAGCCTCGGCATACTTCTGTGCATAATCAGGAGCACGTCCTTACTCAAGATTGAAAGGAGCGCTCCAAACAAAAGACAATGAATAAATTGACAACTCGTAAATAGAGTGAAATAAACCACAACTTTCTTCTCACACGTGTAGCTGCAAACAACGTGTCCACTCCTACAATGAAAACGGTAAGACTGTCATAATAGTATATTGAATGCATTAACAGAAATGACCGTAACCAAACAAACATTGTAGATGATAAATGATGGTTATTAAGGGTAAATGTACTACTGGTGATACTGGTGTGCCATCCCCGCAGCCTCCACGCAGACAGGCGTGAATCAGACAGATAAATTATTTTTTATATGTTTGTTACACTTTGAAATTAATAGATTTTATTTGACATACATTTTTTTGTGAATCTCAGCGCATTCCTTTGCCGTGGATTTGCTCAGTACTGGCTGGTTCTTCGATAGCTCTAATGTTGTTAAAGAGCTACACTCACTGACAGAGAGGTATGTTAACCTTCACCTTGTCTGCTGGATAGATCACAATCACACACAGACAGCTATGACCAGGTGTTATGACCAGCTAATGTTTCCTGCTACATTGTGTTCCTTAAGGTGAAAGGTCATGGCCTTTCCTACCTGTGTGTTACTATGGGGTGGTGTTAAGAGATATAACAGTTATATAATATCCTGTAAGAAGTGCAGAAATAAACCCTCCAGACTGGACGGGGTGTGTATCACTGGGAGTAGCTTATAAAGGATTTGAACTGAGGCAGAATCTCAAGATGGGGAACTCTTTGATTTAAGTAGGCTAGTCTCTTAACAGTACTGGGGAAGGCATGATAAGAATTAAACAGTCATCACTAGTCGGCTACCACACGGTTAGGGCCCTGCACGGGCATTAATTTTAAGCCCGAGCCCTACTCATGCCTGTGATGTTCAGACCCTACCTTACAAGTTTGTGGAAATGTGAAATTAATGTAGGAGAATATAACACATTCGATCTGGTAAAAGATCATTCAAAAGAAAAAACGTTTTTTTTGTACCATCTTTGAAATGCAAGAGCAAGGCTATAATGTTTTATTCCAGCACAGGCGCAATTTAGATTTCGGCCACAAGATGGCAGAAGTGTATGTGCAATCTGTCAGACTGATCCAATGAATTTATTGCATTTCTGTTCAACAGTTTTTATCAAGATGTGCCTAATTGGAATATTAATAACTGTGCACTCTCCTCAAACAATAGCATGATATTCTTTCACTGTAATAGCTACTCTAAATTGAACAGTGCAGTTAGATTAACAAGAATTTTATCTTTCTGCCAATATCAGATATGTCTATGTCCTGGGAAATTACTTACAACCACATGCTAATCGCAGAGAAAAATAAGAGTTAAGAAAACGCAATAAAATAACAATAACAAGGTTATATATACAGAGAGTACCGGTACATAGTCAATGTGCGTGGGTACAGGTTAGTCGAGGTAATATGTACATGTATGTAGGGGTTATGTGACCATGCCTAGATAATGAACAGCAAGTAGCAACCGTGTAAAAAAGGGGTGGGGGTCAATGCAAATAGTCTGGGTAGTCATTTGATTAGCTGTTCAGCAGTCTTACCGCTTGGGGGTAGAAGCTGGCGCTCCGGTACCGCTTGCTGTGCGGTAGCAGAGAGAACAGTGTATGACTAGGGTGGCTGGAGTCTTTGGCAATTTGTAGGGCCTGTTTCTGACACCGCCTTGTATAGAGGTCCTGGATGGCAGGAAGCTTGGTCCCAGTGATATATTGGGCCTTACGCACTACCTTCTGTACATTTTACATTTAAGTCATTTAGCAGACGCTCTTATCCAGAGCGACTTACAAATTGGTGCATTCACCTTATGACATCTGTAGAGTCTTGGGGTTGGATGCAGAGCAGTTGCCATACCAGGAAGTGATGCAATCAGTCAGGATGCTCTCGATGTTGCATCTGTTGAACTTTTTGAGGATCTGAGGACCAATGCTAAATCTTTTCAGTCTCCTGAGGGGGAATAGGCGTTGTCGTGCCCTCTTCCCAACTGTCTTAGTGTGTTTGGACCATGATAGTTTGTTGGTGATGGTGTCCCATTATAATGGCCCTCCTTTTCCTGTTGTCCACGATAATCTCTTTTGTCTTGATCACGTTGAGGGAGAGGTTGTTGTCCTGGCACCACACTGCCAGGTCTCTGACCTTCTCCCTGTAGGGTGTCTCATTATTGTCGGTGATCAGGCCTACCACCGTTGTGTCGTCGGCAAACTTAATGTTGGTGTTGGAGTCGTGCTTGGCCACGCAGTCGTGGGTGAACAGTGGGTACAGGAGGGGACTAACCATGCACCCCTGAGAGGCCCCTGTGTTGAGGATCAGGAAGTCCAGGATCCAGTTGCAGAGGGAGGTGTTTAGTCCCAGGGTCCTTAGCTTTGTGATGAGCTTCAAGAGCGCTATGGTGTTGAACGCTGAGCGTTAGTCAATTAAAAGTATTCTCACGTAGGTGTTCCTTTTGTCCAGGTGGGAAAGGGCAGTGTGGAGTGCAATAGAGATTGTGTCATCTGTGGATCTGTTGGGGCGGTATGCGAATTGGAGTGGATCTAGTGTTTTTGGGATGATGGTTTTGACATGATCAATGCCAAGCCTTTCAAAGCACTTCATACAGATGTGAGTGCTATGGGTTGGTAGTCATTTAGGCAGGTTACCTTGGTGTTCTTGAGCGCAGGGACCATGGTGGTCTGCTTGAAACATGTAGGCATTACAGACTCGGTCAGGGACAGGTTGAAAAGGTCAGTGAAGACATTTGCCAGTTGGTCAACGCATGCTCTGAGTACACGTTCTGGTAATCCGTCTGGCCCTGTAATCTTGTAAATGTTGCCCTGTTTTACAGTCTTACTCGCATCGGCTTCGGAGAGCAGGATCACACAGACGTCCGGAACAGCTGGTGCTCTTAAGCTTCAGTGTTCATGCTTCAGTGTTGCTTGCCCCGAAGAGCACATAGAAGTCATTTCGCTCGCCTGGTAGGCTCGTGTCACTGGGCAGCTCGCTGCTGGGTTTCCCTGTGTAGTCCGTAATAGTTTGCAAGCCCTGACACATTTGACGAGCTTCAGAGCCGGTGTAGTAGGATTCAATCTTAGTCCTGAATTAACGCTTTGCCTGTTTGATGGTTCGTCAGACTTTTGCGGATTTTCTTACAAGTGCTCTTGTTCTTGAAAGCGTCAGCTCTACCCTTTTAGCTCAGTGCGGATGTTGCCTGGTTGGGTTATGTACGTATGGTCACTGTGGGGACGACG
Organism: Oncorhynchus nerka; assembly: GCF_034236695.1. Taxonomy (NCBI): domain Eukaryota; kingdom Metazoa; phylum Chordata; class Actinopteri; order Salmoniformes; family Salmonidae; genus Oncorhynchus; species Oncorhynchus nerka. The sequence goes on from NC_088396.1 coordinate 20,546,091, forward strand.
TCATCGATGCACTTATTGATGAAGCCAGTGACTGATGTGATATACTACTGTTTGCTTCTGCAAAATTAAAGGCCCGAGCTTGCCCAAAACCTGAAACAAAAATAACTTATTCCGTTAGTAAATCCATTAGCTGCTCCTCTCTGTCTGTCACTCAGTCGCTCCCTGCATGCAGGAGCTCGCTGTGCATACACTCTGCTCATGGCGGCTCTGAGTCTGTGTATCCATAGCATCAGTCCCGCTTGGGCTGCTCTGCCAGAGATATTAGAGACGGGAGGAGATAGGAATCCCATTGGGCAATGAACGAAGGAACGTATAACGCCCCATCTAGCAGACAGTCGACCAATCACATTCACGTTATCATACTGTGTCATACGGTTGCTAAGCTAATCGTCACGCAATCCCATCTCACAGTCAGGGTATGCGTCGAGAAACGTGTCTATTCCTCTAAAGTATGTAATGTTACGATTCCAAAGCTATACAATATTACAGGTAGCAATTTAATTATCTCAAATCTTGGAAAAAATGTGTAATGTTGTGCTCCTTGTTGACGAAATTCATGCTAATGTTGGGTTTTTGAGTTAGCGCCTGACTCCCATTCACTCTTTGAAGGAGAGCTCCAAAATTGGCCAGAATGCACCACGTGGCCCAGTGTCATAGCATGGGCAATGTACACAATGGGTGTTATTATGATTCCAATGGAGTTTTCTCCTCAAAAGTATCTCTGGCTCTGCTCAGTGAACGAATAGACACGAGATAGCTGTTAGCTACTTTTGGTCGGTAAATGCTGATGAAACTCAAGAAACAATATAATACAAACTATTTGACACGGTTGAAGCACTTCTGACACAATGTGATGGACCTAGATATTACTGTACTGTGCAGCAGAGCACAAGCAAATGGCTCCACTGATCAATTTAGTGATATCCGAGCCCTATCCGTACCCTAGTTATAGATGAAAAAACAGGCCCTACTGGGCTCTAACCCGATGCATAATGTTGGGGCCCGTAGGGCTCGGGTCAGGTAGCAGACTCTACAACCGGTATCCTACCTTACTTGATTAAGTGAGTGCTACTTGCAACTCACAGTACACAAACACCAAGGCCTCTCAATGCAGACCTGCTTAACTCCCTCCTCCCCACCTCCCCTTCCTCCACCTCGTCTTCTCTGTGTTAATGGGACTTCGTTCTACTTTCTCTGCTCATTAGCATCTGACCTCTAATGGACAGTGACCTGTGAGCTAGACAGGCAGAGAGGGGGCTTGGGGGCTGGGGCATTAACCCTTGGCCTTCTGTAATGTGTTAGTAGTACTGGCTGGATCTTATATAGCTCAAATGGTGTTAAAGAACTACGCTCACTGACAGGGAAGTATGTTAACCTTCACCTTGTCTGCTGGATAGATCACACACACACATCATTGTCATCATCATCATAATCAAGACTGGGTGAGTGGTGGGCCTTAGAACTAGAGGTTACAGTTCAGACAGATGTCTACGTGTGACCAGGTATTATGACCAGCTAATGTTTCCTGCTACATTGTGTTCCTCAAGGTGGAAGGTCATGGCATTTCCCACCTGTGTGTTACTATGGGGTGGTGCTAAGAGATATGACTGGGAGTAGCTCATAAAGGATTTGAACTGAGGCAGAATCTCAAGATGGGGAACTCTTTGATAGCTGTACTGGGGAAGGCAGAGATGAAAGTTTTAACTTTGCATGGTAAGAATGAAACAGTTATCACGAGACGGCCTCTGTGCAGTACCCCGCCCTGAACCTTAGACACGGTCACTTTCCAGCTACTAGGGATGTAAAGATTCACCTATACACATCGGTCCTGGTTCAAGTTGTAAGTGCATCGGTCCGCGGACCCCAAACCGATCCAAATGTAGCTTGCATCGGTCAGAAAATCTATTCAAGTGTTACAAATCGCCGGTTCACTAAAATGTTTTGCTCATATTACTTTCTTTCTAACTTCCGAAAATACCTCATCTTTTGTGACAACTGATGTGTCCTCTCCTTCAGTGTCGAACTAAGCATATAACTGTGCTGACAGTTATTGATCAACAAGTCATTTGACCGAACCACCCAGGCAATGTCAGTAGCCTAATCAAACTGCACAAACTGCACTGCTTTGCACAGTGAGGTAGGCCGCACGTCAACATTCAAATGTTTGTAAAAATGGTTTGTGCAATATAAGGCTTAATTAGTTGAGTGACAGCCAGTGTAATTGGGCTATTGTTATCAAATGCCCTGTTGAAAATGATGTTCTACCAGAATAAAATGGCCTAAACAACCGCCTGAGACACGACTCTCATCTGGCTACGTAGCCTACCTGCTGATTGGTGCTCAGGCTGCATTAGATTTTACTTCAGTTGTTCAGGTTCCCCATCAGCAATAGTTTTGGTAGTTTTGCTTTAAACAATCAGTGTATATGGTCACTTTTAGATATACAGGATAAAGTTGATACATTTCATAACGAGGACCACAATCGCTTTTTTACCCACACTGCCCTGTTGAAGCAGTGTAACGGTTTTCTAATGGTGAAGGAGAGTCGGACCAAACTGCAGCGTGTAGATTTCGATCCATGTTTAATAAAACAACGTAACACGAATCAAAACACAAACTCAACAAAAAAACAATAAACGTAATGAAAACAGCCTAAACTGGTGCAAACTCACACATAAATCAGGACACTAAGGACAATCACCCACAATACAACCAAAGAATATGGCTGCCTAAATATGGTTCCCAATCAGAGACAACGATAAACACCTGCCTCTGATTGAGAACCACTTCAGACAGCCATAGACTTTCCTAGAACACCCCACTAAGCTACAATCCCACTAACCTACACACCAAAACCCCAAGACAAAACACACCACAATACAAAAACTCCATGCCACACCCTGGCCTGACCCAATACATGAAGAAAAACACAAAATACTTAGACCAGGGCGTGACAAGCAGGAAGAACTTCCAAATGTCTGAACCATACCATTTTGATTTGGGGAGGAGGGGTGAAATCCAAGTTGTGCTATATATTCATTGGCTATGTCATGCATCATAAATATTGATACATTGCTGGCTCACTACTTTGAATCTGCAAAAATGACATTCATTAGTGGGTGATGGTGATTTCAGATCAAAAGTTGGGGTCGAAAAAGCGAACATTGCCCCTGTTATCTGATAGTGTGGTTGTAGATGCCCAGTTTCCCTTATGTCTCAGCTCAGGTGCCTACATAAATCATTTACACACACACACACACACACACACACACACACACACACACACACACACACACACACACAGGAAAAGTCAGCTCAGACAGATCAAGCTCAGAGCGGCCCAGCTCATGAGCTCCATCAGCAGCATATTTGAATTTAGGATGGAAAATGTGTTTTGGTGCACTAACATTTGTTGCATACTGTATCGCATTGATTTGTTCCTCTACTCAAACCGAATCGCTCCGACTCGTTTCAAACTAAAACGTATCGTTACTGGATCGTATCGTAGACCATGTGTTTAGATACGTATCGAATATTCTTGAAAGGGAAAGATGCATATCTCTACCGGCTACCACCCGGTACTCTACCCTGAACCTGAGGCTGCTGCCCTATGTATATAGTCATTGAACACTGTTTACTTGAATTATGTTTAAATACTGTTTTACCCACTTTATATGTATATACTGTATTCTAGTCATGACTCATCCCATATACAGTTGAAGTCAGAAGTTTACATACACCTTGGCCAAATACATTTAAACTCCATTTTTATTTTATTTATTTTTTAATATTTATTTTTTACAATTCCTAACATTTAATCCTAGTAAAAATTCCCTGTTTTAGGTCAGTTAGGATCAAGAATGTGAAATGTCATAATAATAGCAGAGAGAATGATTTATTTCTTTCATCACATTCCCAGTGGGTCAGATGTTTACATACACTCAATTAGTATTTGGTAGCATTGCCTGTAATTGTTTAATTTGGGTCAAATGTTTTGGGTAGCCTTCCACAAGCTTCCCACAATAAGTTGGGTGAATTTTGGCCCATTCCTCCTGACAGAGCTGGTGTAACTGAGTCAGGTTTGTAAGCCTCCTTGCTCGCACACGGTTTTTCAGTTCTGCCCACACATTTTCTATGGGATTGAAGTCAGGGCTTTGTGATGGCCACTCCAATACCTTGACTTTGTTGTCCTTAAGCCATGTTGCCACAACTTTGGAGGTATGCTTGGGGTCATTGTCCATTTGGTGTCCATTTGATGTCTTGAGATGTTGCTTCAATATATCCACATAATTTTACTTCCTCGTGATGCCATCTATTTTGTGAAGTGCACCAGTCCCTCCTGCAGCAAAGCACCCCCACAACATGATGATACCACACCCTGTGCTTCACGGTTGGGATGGTGTTCTTCGGCTTGCAAGCCTCCCCCTTTTTCCTCCAAACATAACGATGGTCATTATGGCCAAACAGTTCTATTTTTGTTTCATCAGACCAGAGGACATTTCTCCAAAAAGTACGATCTTTGTCCCCATGTGCAGTTGCCAACCGTATTCTGGCTTTTTTATTGCGGTTTTGGAGCAGTGGCTTATTCCTTGCTGAGCGGCCTTTCAGGTTATGTCGATATAGGACTCGTTTTACTGTGGATATAGACACTTTTGTACCTGTTTCATCCAGCAACTTCAGAAGGTCCTTTGCTGTTGTTCTGGGATTGATTTGCACTTTTCGCACCAAAGTACGTTCATCTCTGTGATACAGAACGCGTCTCCTTCCTGAGCGGTATGACGGATGATGTCAATTAGCCTATCAGAAGCTTCTGAAGCCATGACATTATTTTCTGGAATTTTCCAAGCTGTTTAAAGGCACAGTCAACTTAGTGTATGTAAACTTCTGACCCACTGGAATTGTGATACACTGAATTTTAAATTAAATAATCTGTCTGTAAACAATTATTAGAAAAATTACTTGTGTCATACACAAAGTAGATGTCCTAACCGACTTGCCAAAACTATAATTTGATAACAAGAAATGTGTGGAGTCGTTGAAAAACAAGTCTTAATGACTCCAACCTAAGTGTATGTACATTTATGTACATAACTTTTCTATTGACATACTGTCTACAGTATACACACCATTCACATACATATAGATTTATATTCCGGACTCTGGTCCACATATAAATACCTGCAATTCTATCCATTTTGCCAGCGGTTTTGTGCTGTTTATTTAAATTGTAACGGTCGTCGTTGTTTGATGAGGAAGAATCGGACCAAAGTGCAGCGTGGTAAGTGTTCATGACTTTTATTAAACTGAACACTGAAGCAAAAATAACAAAATGCAAAACGAAACCGAAACAGTCCTGTCAGGTGCAGAACAGAAAACAACTACCCACAAAACATAGGTGGGAAAAAGCTACCTAAGTATGGTTCCCAATCAGAGACAACGATAGTCAGCTGTCCCTGATTGAGAACCATACCCGGCCAAAACAAAGAAATACAAAACATAGAAACAAGAACATAGAATGCCCACCCCAAATCACACCCTGACCAAACCAAAATAGAGACATAAAAAGCTCTCTAAGGTCAGGGCGTGACATAAATACTCTTTTTTCGACCTCACTTTTTATTATTTCTACTACTGTACATTTTAGTTACACTGTTTGTACACACCATATGAATTTATTTATATACTGGATTCTTGACATGGCTCATTCCAATATATCTACTGCTGTACTTATAAGTAAGTCTTGTTTTAAATGATCCAGTGTATGGCATTTGGATTACTGCTACAGTGTTATTTGGGCTAATTGGATTCGTTTCGACGTTTTCAAGATTCTTTTTGTAGTATTTGTGTACTTGTTTGGCATTTTTCTGCATTGTTAGGAGGATTTTGCTGCACCAACAATAACATCTCAGTAGGAGGCAAAATTATGGCTGCACGATATGGGTAAAAATGTAAATAGCATTTTATTTGTATTACCAAATATTGCGATTGAAATTTGACTTGCGAAATAGATCAAAACACTTGGGTGAACTGTTGGAATCAAATAAACAATATGATTTATATTAAGAAGCAAAGTGGAAAGCGGCTTGGTTGTTTGGAACAATCTGTTGACTGCATTGTTCCAAACAGCATGCAAATTTACAGTGAATCTAACAGCGGGGGCTGGGGCTTTGTGTGTGGAAAGCAGACGCAAGAGGAGTGAGGGAGAGCGCTGACAATCAGAATAAGCTATAAAAAACGAACGTTGTTGTTTCAAAATATTGCATGCTATATGGATCTCTTGCGATATGGATATTGCGAATTCGATGAGAATTCTATACATTTTGCAGCCCTAGTGAGAATGACATTAGAAATGCAGCTC
>NC_088396.1:21994948-22179948 GCF_034236695.1 Oncorhynchus nerka
GATGGGCCGGCCCACCACTTAAGCCTCTTATTGATCCAGAAAAAAAACTTGGTGTGTGTACACTCATCCTAAAGAGCAAGGCAAAACACTTCAGTGTCTCAGGGCCAAGGCTCCGGTCAGCACTCTTCCCCCTCGCAATACTTCTCTCCCTCCCTCCCTCCCTCTCTCTCTCTCCTTAAATCTGGGCCCTTCTCCTCACTGTCTCGCTCTCCTGCTTCCTCTCCATTTGGTCCATCTTAGAAGTTTCTGGCAAGAGTCCCTCTCCCTCAGTCAGAAAATACACAAACAGACCACAAAAGTACAAAAAGAGATACACAGGCTCTCTCTCATTCAGTCTCTGCCGCTTTCCAAGGGTACGGGCAGCACAATTCCTGGCTCCCCCCACTATCTCCTGAGTCAGTAGCATTCGTTTGCCATAACCACGCCTTTCTCCAGCTATTTTGGGACCATTGTGTTTGCAATGAACTGACGAAAAAGCAGCGCTGATAAGAGAAACATGCCCACAGACGGCGAGAGAGAGACAAGGAAGAAGAGAGAATGGAGGTAGAAAAGCAGAGCGGGAGGAGGGAGGGGATTTATTTCAACCCGATTCCTTTTTATCCTCAAATGTGTTGATTAGCCTAATAGTGACATTTCCCTTCCTGGCACTTTTACTGAAGGACAAAGGTCTTCACAACAGCCTCCTGTCTCCCAGCCAACTAAGCACAGTCCCCAGATATCAGCACTCAGACCTCTGTTCCCACCGAGCACTTGTTGACCCATATGTTCTGCACTGACCGCCATTGTGTAGGAAGAGACCTTGACAATAAGAGACCAATCAATAGAGCAGCAAACTAATGAGAAGTACTTCTGTCAGAGATCTTACAGTCCTACATTCAGAGATTTTGCACTGAGAAGTGCACATTCTTGAGGGTCATCCAGTAGGCTGCTTGACTACTTAGACAGCCAATTCTCATTGCAATTACCGACACACAAAATCAGTCGCCAAAATGCTTACACACAAAACAGTCCCCCCCCCCCCAAAAAAATCCAAGAAACATAGGCCTAAAGCCACGCATACCGACAGTTAGCGTCGAGGTCTATCCACACCATTCCCACAGTGTTCTCTGCATGCACTAACACTGACCATTCAAACACTTCACTTTCAGAGTGACTCATTGCCTGTGGCTGACTGAACACCCACACTGAAACGGAAATGACAGAAAGTAGGACCCTGAGTGAGAGAGGGGAGGATGAAAGACACTAGATAGGAGGCCTTGAGATGAAGATAGAGCGATGGAAACAGACCTTGAGGGGGACGGAGTCAAAGACTAGCAAAAGAGGCCAAGAATCAGCAGAGAAAAAAGATTGTCTCTATAAACCTTGTGTTCAAAGACAGGAAGGGGTGTGAGAGTAAAATGAGAAGGGATGCATCGTAAAACAAGCTCTTTAGGCTTACTTGGATACTCCGTGTATCTACCCTTTACGCCATAAAATATGACTTGTTTCAAGAAACTAGGCATGTGTCGTACGTCACTTCGTCACAGGAGAGGCATTTGAACAACAAAATTCAATCACATTTTTTGGGGGCAGAAATGCCTTCTGGAATGTGAACTTTCATGTGCCTTAATAACAAACTTGTATGCCACCTGCAAATACAATTGTTAAAAGTACGAGTCTAGACTCTGGGTTCGCGCCCAGGCTCTGTCGTAACCGGCCGCGACCGGGAGATCCGTGGGGCGACGCACAATTGGCCTAGCGTCGTCCGGGTTAGGCCGGTAAGGAAATCCTTGTCTCATCGCGCACTAGCGACTCCCGTGGCGGGCCGGGCGCAGTGCGCGCTAACCAAGGTGCACGGGGTGTTTCCTCGACACATTGGTGTGGCTGGCTTCCAGGTTGGATGGCGCTGTGTTAAGAAGCAGTGCGGCTTGGTTGGGTTGTGTATGAGAGACTTTCAACCTTTGTCTCTCCCGAGCCCGTACGGGAGTTGTAGCGATGAGACAAGATAGTAGCTACTAAACAATTGGATACCACGAAATTGGGGACAAAAAGGGGGGTAAAATAAAAAAGTATGAGTCTAGTTGGTTTAGCCACAGAAAAATACAGGAACCTTCCCGCTAGCCATGATTGGCTGAGATAATGGATGGGCTAGACATGGAGAGATGAGTTCAGATTGGTCTGCCATGTAGCATGCTTGTCTAACATGAGCTGCTCAGTATGTGTAGGTAATCATTTCTAATGCTGCGCTTTCTTAAAGATATCATGAACTCCACAATTCTTGCTCTCCACTTTCTAGAGGACCGAGTTTTGAAATCAGTGGAATGCCTGGTGGAAGCAGAGTATGATAGCTAAGGATAAGGAGAAAATGCTGGCGTTTGATTACAAATATGAGGGAGTCGAAAAGAGAACACAGAAGGCTGTTGTATAAAACACCTGTCTCCGGATTACATCTTAAAACCAAGTGCAACCATGACAGAGGGAGAGAAGCGCTCATCCAAGTTAACGTGAGCTAGCTAGCTAACAGTACGCTTTAAGTGTATGATCTGTGTACTAATGTAATATGTATCTCAGTGCCATTTGCAATGCCAGTTATAGTCTAATGTTAACTATCTTTGAACCTAGTCATTTATAAAGTTGGTTTTAGTTGCCTGGTTTGCTAGATTGACATTAAAATATATGTTTTAATGTATTGTTAAAATACACCAATTAGGAGTGGCCTTTTATTGTCCCCAGCACAAGGGTGTTTAAATCAGCTTCTTGATATGCCATACCTGTCAGGTGGATGGATAATCTTGGAAAAGGAGAAAAGCTCACTAACAAGGATGTAAACAAATTTGTGCACAACATTTGCGAGAAATATGTTTTTTTTGTGCGTATGGAACATTTCTGGGATCTTTAATTTCAGCTCATCAAACATGGTACTGACACTTTACATGTTCCGTTTAGTATAAAGAGCCAATCAACACAAGGACAAAGTCTCACTTCAGTACACTTTCATTTGAAGTAAATTAGACCAAGTTTGTCTGTGCGCAGCGCTTCATGAGTGCACAACCTCCAGCCAGGCAGGGTTGCAGCGCAAGTGGAATAGGGTAATATGGGATTTGTAGTTCTTTGACTGTGCAATTAATTTACCAGCTATGAAACAAAAATGGCAGAAATACTTTGAAAACATTTACTGCAGCATTTATTTTACTATAAATGTGATCATATGTAACCATTTTATTCACAACGCGAGTGAAATTGTCACACTGTGGAGCCCTGACCACCTGCCAACATGGCTGGTGAAATAGACATCCTACCCGCATTTGGCAGGTGTTCATTTTAGGTCTGCTAACCTTACGCATACCAGGGACAGCCACCTTGGAGGACCACCCGCTTCCATTAAAACTAGCATTTGAAAATAACTTGAAACTAAATGATGTCAGTGACCCATCTCAGGTACAGGTCAGCAACATTGGGGCGGCAGGTAGCCTAGTAGTTAGAGCGTTGGACTAGTAATCGAAAGGTTGCCAGATCGAATCCCCGAGCTGATAAGGTGAAAATCAGTTAACCCACTGTTCCTAGGCCATCATTGAAAATAAGATTTAGTTCTTAACTGACTTGCCAAGTTAAATAAAAGGTAAAATAAATAAAATTCCAGGGAGTGGTGCTGGGCAGGATGAGGAACACTACTGTAGTACCAAAGCAACTGCCCTCACTGGTCTGAATGTGAGATACACAAGACACACTGATCCAAAGCACAGCACAGCTTAGCTATGGATTCTGACGGTTGGGCCAGCGGGAGCAGCCAGCGAGTGTTTATGAATGCAAAGCTTTGTGCCACAACGCTGCTCTTCCTCTGGCTGACATTTGGGGAGACGTTTATGCACGTCTGTGTTCCTCCTTCTGAAACGCAGACAAACAGTAAACCAAAGCATGAGGTTAGGTGCTTGAGTGGAAGAATGCGTGCAGTAATGCAGTTTTATAATCATTCCTCATTAACTACGACAACCAAATACTTTTTAAAAAATGCAGTGCCTGATTGAGGCCTGTTCCTGGATGTCTCTTCATTTGTGAGGATCTCTGATTTCAGTATATTTGTGTGGAATCCCTTCAATATTTCAGAACAGCACCGTGTAACATTACAGAGTAAAGACTGAACAACAGTAAAGTTTCTACTGAAGGGAGGGTCTGAACCCCAGAGCTTGTGTCAACAGTAGAAGTTGACCGATTATGACTACCGCCGATACGGATTATTGGAGGGCCAAAAAAAGCTGATGAGATTATTATTATTTTTAATTCAGCCATTTTTTAAAATGTGTAATAATGACAATTACAACAATACTGAATTAACACTTATTTTAACTTAATATAATAAACCAACAAAATCTATTTAGCCTCAAATAATAATGAAACATGTTCAATTTGGTTTAAATAATGCAAAAACAAAGTGTTGGAGAAGAAAGAAAAAGTGCAATATTTACCATGTAAAAAAGCTAACGTTTAAGTTCCTTGCTCAGAACATGAGAACATATGAAAGCTGGTGGTTCCTTTTAACACGAGTCTTCCTTATTCCCAGGTAAGAGGTTTTAGGTTGTAGTTATTATAGGAATTATAGGACTATTTCTCTCTATACCATTTGTATTTCATATACCTTTGACTATTGGATGTTCTTATAGGCACTTTAGTATTGCCAGTGTAACAGTATAGCTTCCGTCCCTCTCCTCGTTTCTACCTGGGCTCAAACCAGGAACACAACGACAACAGCCACCCTCGAAGCAGCGTTACCCATGCAGAGCAAGGGGAACAACCACTCCAAGTCTCAGAACGAGTGACGTTTGAAACACTATTAGCGTGCACCCCGCTAACTAGCTAGCCATTTCACATCGGTTACACCAGCCTAATCACAGGAGTTGATAGGCTTGAAATCAAACAGTGCAGTGCTTGAAGAATTGCGAAGAGCTGCTGGCAAAACGCACAAAAGTGCGGTTTGAATGAATGCTTACGAGTCTGCTGCTGCCTACCATCGCTCAGTCAGGCTGCTCTATAAAATCATAGACTTAATTACAATATAATAACACACAGAAATACAAGCCGTGGGTCATTAATATGGTCAAATCCGGAAATTATCATTAAAAAAAAAAACATTTCAGTGAAATACAGAAACGTTCCGTATTTTATCTAACGGGTGGGGTGGTGTTACATTGCACAACCTTCAATGTTATGTCATAATTATGTACATTTCTGGCAAATTAATTACAGCCTTTGTTGGAAATAAATGGACTTCACAGTTCGCAATGAGCCAGGCGGGGCAAACTGCTCCATTTACCCTGACTCCTTGCACGGAACGCAAGAGAAGTGACACAATTTCCCTAGTTATAAGAAATTCATGTTAGCAGGCAATATTAACTAAATATGCATGTTTAAATATATATACTTCTGTATTGATTTTAAAGGAAGGCATTGATGTTTATGGTTAGGTACACATTGGTGCAACGACAGTGCTTTTTTCGCAAATGTTTTCGCAAAAGCGCAAATGCGCTTGTTAAATCACCCATTTGTCGAAGTAGGCTGTGATTCGATGAGAAATTAACAGGCACCGCATCGATTATATGCAACGCAGGACACGCTAGATAAACTAGTAATATCAACCATGTGTAGTTAACTAGTGATTATGTTAAGATTGATTGTTTTTTATAAGAGAAGTTTAATGCTAGCTAGAAACTTACCTTGGCTTCTTGCTACCCTCACGTAACAGGTAGTCAAGCCTGCCATGCAGGCTCCTCGTGGAGTGCAATGTAAGGCAGGTGGTTAGAGCGTTGGACTTGTAAGCGGAAGGTTGCAAAAACAAATCCCCGAGCTGACAAGGTAAAAATCTGTCGTTCTGCCCCTGAACAAGGCAGTTAACCCACTGTTCTTAGACAGTCATTGAAAATAAGAATGTGTTCTTAACTGACTTGTCTAGTTAAATAAAAGTGTGTAAAATAAAATAAAAAAAAGGCAAATCGGTGTCCAAAATTACCGATTGTTATGAAAATTGTCCCTAATTAAAATTGGCCATTACAATTAAATTGGTCGACCTCTAGTCAACAGTCAATTCACAAACCTCTTCCTCAAAGATGGCATTTTAGATGGAAATCAACGTTTGCCCGTTCTCTGCTCTTAACCCACTGAATCAATGCCTGGTAGAGACTCTTGTAGGACTGAAAACATTCCAGAACAAGGAAATACATTAGCATACCACAGACAAGTCTCATTCTACTTCTATGTATCATACCAAATAAACGCCTAAACAATTCGTAATACCTCAGTGACACCAACTCACTGTGATCACGATAAGTCAGACACAGTGTTAGACATTTTCTAACAGCAGGAAATTAATTTATATTTAGTGACACGTCATAACATAAGCTACAGCACATCATGTGTGGGTTGTATATTCTTATAATGTGAGCACAGCACTTAGGCCTACAGCAGGTTGACATTAGGACCGTTCCACTTTTTGGCACACCTTTTGATTTAAAAATAAAACCTTTTAGACCCATTTGCCTATGGTAGAAATGTTAAGAAAGTAAATTATAACTTTAATACCATGGCATTTTACCATGCCGCCAACTTTCCTGCCTTTTCTTAATATTTGAACGGTAATGCCGGCAACAAAGCCTTGTACTTTCATTTCCGCCAACCAACCTAGTCATGATTGTGGTAATGCATTTAGAAGTCCTGCCAACCCCTCAGTATAAACGTTGCCTTTCACCTTAACATTTTTAATTAATTTACATTCTATTGTTGTCTGACATCAAACTTGTCCTCGGCAATCACGAAGCTTCACAGAAATGAGCTACATTTATTCTCGCTATTTAAAATGCATGTAGTTCTGTTTACATTTCCATTTAAGTCATTTAGCAGACGCTCTTATCCAGAGCGACTTACAAATTGGTGCGTTCACCTTATGACATCCAGTGGAACAGCCACTTTACAATAGTGCATCTAAATCTTTTAAGGGGGGGGGTGAGAAGGATTACTTTATCCTATCCTAGGTATTCCTTAAAGAGGTGGGGTTTCAGGTGTCTCCGGAAGGTGGTGATTGACTCCACTGTCCTGGCGTCGTGAGGGAGTTTGTTCCACCATTGGGGGCCAGAGCAGCGAACAGTTTTGACTGGGCTGAGCGGGAACTGAACTTCCTCAGTGGTAGGGAGGCGAGCAGGCCAGAGGTGGATGAACGCAGTGCCCTTGTTTGGGTGTAGGGCCTGATCAGCGCCTGGAGGTACTGAGGTGCCGTTCCCCTCACAGCTCCGTAGGCAAGCACCATGGTCTTGTAGCGGATGCGAGCTTCAACTGGAAGCCAGTGGAGGGTGCGGAGGAGCGGGGTGACGTGAGAGAACTTGGGAAGGTTGAACACCAGACGGGCTGCGGCGTTCTGGATGAGTTGTAGGGGTTTAATGGCACAGGCAGGGAGCCCAGCCAACAGCGAGTTGCAGTAATCTGTTCTTGAGCTGTTCTTGCCAAAGCATTTTTGTGGCGATGGACATTTAGCCTGGGGGAATGCAGTGTAGCACACTGCTATTTAAAAAATAATTCTTGATATATATTTGATTAGTCTTAAAATGTTTCTTAGGACCTGTATAAACAAATAATGGATTTGTCTAGTCAGCTCATAATTACCAGAACATATCTGACAACGTTTTGAGAAGCAAACTTTTTATTCACAGTAAAAGGAGAAAAAAAAACATACATTTACAAGTAGGCTATGGCAAAGCTGCTAACTTCCTGTTGTGAATGTGAAGAAATTAAAGCAGGGGAAGGTCTGAATTTAAAATGGTAGGCATTAACGTAACATATGGATTAGCATACGCATCAAGTCTCAATGCAAAGTCACACCTCACTTTTCAATAGTTTTTGTTCCTGATCAGAACGCTGAATTAATGTGGGAAAATGGGGTGGTGTAATAAAATGGAGTACCCGACAAGCCAGCCTATTCCCGAAATTAAAATGCAACAGAAATAATGGAAAATCCAATAGCTAGTGCCTTCGGTAAGTATTCAGATCACTTGACTTTTTCCACTTTGCTGGGTTACGGCCTTATTCTAAAATGTATTAAAATAGTTTCCCCCCCCTCAACTTCACACACACAATACTCCATAAATACAAAGAAAAAACAGGTTTCTATAAAATGTATTACAATTTTGTTTTATTTTAAATAATTACATCTACGTATTCAAGACCCTTTACTAATAAGTACTTTGTTAAAAACACCTTCAGCAGTGATTTCAGCCGGAGTCTTCTTGGGTATGAAACCTATTTTTGGGAGAGTTTGTCCCAGTCTTCTCTACAGATCCTCAAGCTCTGTCAGGTTGGATGGGGAGCGTTGCTGCACAGCTATTTTCAGGTCTCTCCAAAGATGTTCAATCGGGTTCAAGTCCGGGCTCTGGCTGATTCACTCAAGAATATTCAGGGACTTGACCCGAAGCCACTCCTGTGTCGTCTTGGTTGTCTGCTTAGGGTTGTTGTCCTGTTGGGGTGAAGGTTTACCTTCCCAGTCCGAGGTTCTGAGAAGGTTTTCGTCAAGGATCTCTCTATACTTTGCTCTGTTCATCTTTCCCTCGACTAGTCTCCCAATCCCTGAAAAACATCCCCACAGCATGATGCTGCCACCACCATGCTTCACCGTAGGGATGGTGCCAGGTTTCCAGTAGACAGGACACTTGGCATTCAGGCCAAAGAATTCAATCTTGGTTTAATCGGACCAGAGAATCGTTTCTCATGGTCAGAGTCCTTTAGGTGCCTTTCGGCAAACTCCAAGTGGGTTGTCGTGTGCCTTTTGAGGAGTGGCTTATCTGCAAAGAGGATTGTTCTGGAAGTTCCTCCCATCTCCACAGAGGAACTCTGGAGCTCTGTCAGTGTGACCATCTGGTTCTTGGTCACCTGCTTGACCAAGGCCCTTCTCCCCCAATTTCTCAGTTT
Source organism: Oncorhynchus nerka (assembly GCF_034236695.1). NCBI lineage: Eukaryota > Metazoa > Chordata > Actinopteri > Salmoniformes > Salmonidae > Oncorhynchus > Oncorhynchus nerka. Next base: position 22,003,871 of record NC_088396.1, read on the forward strand.
GGCCGGGCGGCCAGCTCTAGGAAGAGTCTTGGTGGTTCCAAACTTAATCCATTTAAGATTTATGGAGGCCACTGTATTCTTGGGGACCTTCAATGCTGCAGATCTTTTTTGGTACCCTTCCCCAGATCTGTACCTTGACACAAATTCTGTCTCGGAGCTCTACGGACAATTCCATAGCTCGGCTTGGTTTTTGCTCGAACATGCACTGTCAACTGTGGGACCTTATATAGACAGATGTGCCTTTCCAAATCATGTCTAATCAATACATTTACCACAGGTGGACTCCAATTAAGTTGTAGAAATATCAAGGATGATCAATGGAAACAGGATGCACCTGAGCTCAATTTCAAGTCTCATAGCAAAGGGTCTGAATACTTACATTTTATTAAAAAAAATATTTGCACACACACTAGCTAAAATAATTAAGTTTTCGCTTTGTCATTATAGGTGGAAGTCAAGGTGGGAAAAGTTACAAAACTCCAAGCCCACTTCAGAGAACAAGCCGAAAAGTTGACAAAACAAAAAGGAGCAAATGAGGGACCACCGTTACACAATTAGAGCATGGTGGTATAATTTTATTTTGAGCCCACAGCAAGGCCACAGAGCATCCCGGGGTTCACACTAGATAACATAGGCACAAAGTCCGAGGAGCATGAGGTGTGGCTAATGTTAGACAGCTTGAGCTAGCATACAAACGCAGTAGCATAAAGTAGAAATAGTGGATAGTTCCGAAGATACCTGGAAATGAATGAATAAATATGTTTAAAAACACAAGTGTTTGTAGTTTCAGTAACGATCTGGTTACCTAAGTCTTTTTGACCACACTGTTACTTGGAATAAAAACATGCTCCCTACCCTTTAAAATTGAGGAATTTAGAACATGCAGCTGTCAGGTTACCATGACAACGGTTGCAACAGGCTCCCCTCTCCCCACTGGGATTCTCTGCCTCTGATCCCATTACAGGGGCTTAGTCATGGGCTTGCTCACACTCTCCCTCCCATGTTGTAGCAGGCTTTTCCCCCCCACTATACATGGCTTGAGTGTGTTGAGTCACTGATGTTATCTTCCCGTCTGTCCGGTTTGGCACCCCCTCAAGCTTGTACAGTGGTGGATATATTCATGGACTATACTTGGCCTCGTCTCTGGGTAGTAAGTAAGTAGTCTTGATATACCTTTGGTAGTGTGGGGGCTGTGCTTTGGAAAAGTGGGTAGGGCTATATCCTGGTTGGTTGGCCCTGTTCGGGAGTAACTTTGGACAGGACCACAGTGTTACCCGAACCCACTCGTCTCAGTATCTATGCTGCAATAGTCCATGTGCCGTGGGACTAGGATCAGCCTGTCCTAGTTGGTGTAATTCGCCTGTCTTATCTAGTGTCCTGTGTGATCTTAGGTAGGCGACCTCTAATTTTCCCATCTCTCTCTCTCCCGGGCGATCTGAGCCGTAAGACCATGCCCCAGGACTATCTGCCTGATAACTCATGTATGTCCCAGTCCACCTGGTCATGCTGCTAATCCAGTTTCTGCTGTTCTGCCTGCTGCTATAGAACCCTGACCTGTTCACCGGAAGTGCTACCTTGTTCCAGACCTGCCGTTTGCATTCCTCCACCCTGCCGCGTAAACGCAAGCTTTTAAAAAATATATATTGTATCTTAGACCCTATTTTACATAATCTGATGTGTTTGTGTTATGCCCGCCATTGGTTGAGACACAGCATACTCTTGAATACAGGCTGGGTGTCTCGTTTTGGATAATTGTAAACTTTCAAATGGTATCAAAGATGGTTGAGTCCACACAATGTTGAATTGAATGTGAATATCTGTTTTAAATTCGAGGATTGACAGTACTTGAAACCTATTGAAATCATAGAAATATAAAATTATAGATATTCCTACTTAAATATAAATTTGACAGTGGGTAAACCAGCAGCCATCATAGTGGTAATAATTGGAAGTAAATTTCAATTCAATTGAAAATTTCAGTGACATACCAGCTGGGCTTCGGCGGTATACCGGGGTATTTGGAAATAGCCATGGAATAGTTTAGCCAATACCGTCATAACTATTATATTGTGCAGCTCCTTTCTAAGTAAATACCTGCAGTAAACTGGTGCAATATGTTAAGATAAAGCAGACTGTGTTCTTCAATTCACCGGTCACATTTATGAAGCTTACCGTAGTTCCCCAGAACAGATGAGCCAGTCACGTGTATGCAACGAGCACAACTGGAGAAAGCAGGAATAGGTGAGTCCAACTGTTTATTGACAGGGGTCACGTTATACATGTTCAAACTCACCAAAAATGAAATTTGGTAGCTCTTACCTATATACACTACCTTTTAATAGTTTGGGGACACTTAGAAATGTCCTTGTTTTTGAAAAGCTGTTTTTTTCCCCCATTAAAATATCCAATTGATCAGAAATACAGAGTAGACATTGTCAATGTTGTAAATGACTATTGTAGCTGGAAACGGCACATTTTTAATGGAATATCTACATAGGCGTCCAGAGGCCCATTATCAGCAACCATCACTCCTGTGTTCCAATGGCACGTTGTGTTATCCTTTTAAAATGATAAACTAGGATTAGCTAATTAATCATTAGAAAACCCTTTTTCAATTGTGTTAGCACAGCTGAAAACTGTTCTGATTAAAGCAGCAATAAAACTGGCCTTTAGACTGGTTGAGTATCTGGAGAATCAGCATTTGTGGGTTTGATTACTGGCTTAAAATGGAGAGAAACTAAGGACTTTCTTCTGAAACTCGGCAGTCTATTCTTGTTCGGGGAAAAAGCACAAAAGTTTTCAGCTGTGCTAGCATAATTGCAAAAGGGTTTTCTAATGATCAATTAGTCTGTTAAAATTATGAACTTGGATTAGCTAACACAACGTGCCATTGGAAGACAGGAATGATGGTTGCTGATAATGCGCCTCTGCACACCTATGAAGATTGTCCATTTTATTTAATTTTTTAAATCTGCCATTTCCAGCTACAATAGTCATTTACAACATTGTCCACACTGCATTTGATCTTTTTCTAAATGGACAAAAAAAAAAGTGCTTTCCATTCAAAAACAAGGACATTTCTAAGTGACCCCAAACATTTGAACAGTAGTGTCTACACGCACAACTTTATGAAATGTACTGCCTTTCTTTGCTAAAAATAAAACAGTTTGCAATCGTTAGCAAATTTCCATGGAGGCTATTACTTGTGCTTATTTTGTTAGCATTCTGGTAATAGAAGCCCAAAGGGTGTTTTTTTGCATGTTTTGGCACCACCTTACGTGCTAAGCCAGTAATACTGTAAATCAGGGGTTGAGAGAGGGACGGTATGACCATATGAAAATCTGGATACCGCCCAACCCTGGTAACAGCTAAATTGCAGTGGTCTAACTCTATTTCTATGATTGAAAAGACACCCACCCTGTATTCAAGAGTATGCAGTGTCAACTGATGGCGGACACAACACAAAACACTTTAGATCCTCCATAGTCAACTGAAGGACCATGGACCAGATCTGTACCCAGAACAGGATCAATACAGAGCGCAGGTCCCAGAATTTTTATTTATTTATGCACACACACACTAGAATAATAGTTAAGATATCTAAACACAATATGGAATCATGTAGTAACCCCACAAAATGTGGAAACTCCTTTAAGACTGTTGGAAAAGCATTCCAGGTGAAACTGGTTGAGAGAATGCCAAGAGTGTGCAAAGCTGTCAAGACAAAGGGTAACTATTTTGAATTTGTTTAACACTTTTTTAATATATATTTTTTGTACATGTTTCGGGCTTCGACACCTGGTATCATAAACACACGACATGGAAGGCATAGAATTGCAGGAAATTGGCTTAAAACAGCAACAAAAAATCTCTGCTCCATGCAAAATGTGTAGAATTGCGGGAATGTTTGCTTTAAAAAAAGCTACATTTTCTTTTCTCTGGAAAGTGCCTCTGGAAGCAATGTCAGCACAAGAACTGTTAGTCTGAAATGGGTTTACATGACTGAGCAGCAGCACACAAGCCTAAGATCACCATGCGCAATGCCAAGCGTTGGCTGGAGTGGTGTGAAGCTTGCCGCCATTGCACTCTGGAGCAGTGGAAACACTGGAGCGATGAATCACGCTTCACCATCTGGCAGGCCAACGGACAAATCTGGGTTTACCAGATGCAAGGAAGAAGCTATCTGCCCCAATGCTTAGTGCCAACTGTAAAGTTGAAAAAAAGGCCGCCCAACAACCTGCCCGCTTGACCATATTCCCTCCTCTCTTCTCCAGACCATTTCCGGAGACCTTCTCCCTTACCTCACCCCGCTCATCAACTCATCCCTGACCGCTGGCTACGTCCCTTCTGTCTTCAAGAGAGCGAGAGTTGCACCCCTTCTGAAAAAACCTACACTCGATCCCTCCGATGTCAACAACTACAGACCAGTATCCCTTCTTTCTTTTCTCTCCAAAACTCTCGAACGTGCCGTCCTTGGCCAGCTCTCCCGCTATCTCTCTCAGAATGACCTTCTTGATCCAAATCAGTCAGGTTTCAAGACTAGTCATTCAACTGAGACTGCTCTTCTCTGTATCACGGAGGCCCTCCGCACTGCTAAAGCTAACTCTCTCTCCTCTGCTCTCATCCTTCTAGACCTATCGGCTGCCTTCGATACTGTGAACCATCAGATCCTCCTCTCCACCCTCTCCGAGTTGGGCATCTCCGGCGCGGCCCACGCTTGGATTGCGTCCTACCTGACAGGTCGCTCCTACCAGGTGGCGTGGCGAGAATCTGTCTCCTCACCACGCGCTCTCACCACTGGCGTCCCCAGGGCTCTGTTCTAGGCCCTCTCCTATTCTCGCTATACACCAAGTCACTTGGCTCTGTCATAACCTCACATGGTCTCTCCTATCATTGCTATGCAGACGACACACAATTAATCTTCTCCTTTCCCCCTTCTGATGACCAGGTGGCGAATCGCATCTCTGCATGTCTGGCAGACATATCAGTGTGGATGACGGATCACCACCTCAAGCTGAACCTCGGCAAGACGGAGCTGCTCTTCCTCCCGGGGAAGGACTGCCCGTTCCATGATCTCGCCATCACGGTTGACAACTCCATTGTGTCCTCCTCCCAGAGCGCTAAGAACCTTGGCGTGATCCTGGACAACACCCTGTCGTTCTCAACTAACATCAAGGCGGTGGCCCGTTCTTGTAGGTTCATGCTCTACAACATCCGCAGAGTACGACCCTGCCTCACACAGGAAGCGGCGCAGGTCCTAATCCAGGCACTTGTCATCTCCCGTCTGGATTACTGCAACTCGCTGTTGGCTGGGCTCCCTGCCTGTGCCATTAAACCCCTACAACTCATCCAGAACGCCGCAGCCCGTCTGGTGTTCAACCTTCCCAAGTTCTCTCACGTCACCCCGCTCCTCCGCTCCCTCCACTGGCTTCCAGTTGAAGCTCGCATCCGCTACAAGACCATGGTGCTTGCCTACGGAGCTGTGAGGGGAACGGCACCTCAGTACCTCCAGGCTCTGATCAGGCCCTACACCCAAACAAGGGCACTGCGTTCATCCACCTCTGGCCTGCTTGCCTCCCTACCACTGAGGAAGTACAGTTCCCGCGCAGCCCAGTCAAAACTGTTCGCTGCTCTGGTCCCCCAATGGTGGAACAAACTCCCTCACGACAGCGGAGTCAATCACCACCTTCCGGAGACACCTGAAACCCCACCGCTTTCAGGAATACCTAGGATAGGATAAAGTAATCCTTCTCACCCCCCCTAAAAGATTTAGATGCACTATTGTAAAGTGGCTGTTCCACTGGATGTCTTAAGGTGAACGCACCAATTTGTAAGTCGCTCTGGATAAGAGCGTCTGCTAAATTACTTAAATGTAAAGTCTGGTGGACAAGTAATAATGGTCTGGGGATTTTTTTCATGGTTTGGCCCCTTATTTCCAGCTACAGCATATAAATGACATTATAGGTGATTCTGTGCTTCCAACTTTGTGGCAACAGTTTGGGGGAAGGCCCTTCCCTGTTTCAGTATGACAATGCCTCCATGCGCAAAGCAAGGTCCATACAGAAATAGAAATGTTTTGTTGAGATCAGGGTGTGGAAGAACTTGACTGGCCTGCACAGAGCCCTGAACTCAACCCCATCGAACACCTTTGGGATGAATTGGAACCCTGACTGCGAGTCAGGCCTAATCACCCAACATCAGTGCCCGACCTCACTAATGCTCGTGGCTTTAAGGAAGCAAGTCCCAACATCTAGTGAAAAGCCATCCCGGAAGAGTGGAGGCTGTTATTGCAAAAGGGGGGGGGGGGGGGGGGGGGGAAACACTCCAAAATAATGCCTATGATTTTGGAATGAGATGGTTGACGAGCAGGTGTCCACATACTTTCGGTCATCTAGTGTGAAAATTTAGTTTCTTCAATAAATTATCAAATAATTAAACTGTTTGAAAGCTTTAAAAAAATCAAATCTAAAAAGGGGTACAGTCAAAAGGTGATTGAAATCAAATGGAACAACCCATTTCCAAAACGAACAGTATTTGGTTTCACAATGAGCCACACCTCTCATAAACGTGATTTGGAAAAGCCTTCCCTCTCCATACAAGCTTAACTCAAACAGTTAGGGTGGTACCAACAGAAGCATGAAAAGAGGAGTGATGCTTTATGATGTACAATCCTAACTTATACTAAGGATTCTTATGTACTAGCCTACATCCTTGCGTTGGTACACTACACACCCAATTTGTCCTTCATTTTGATCCAAGCGATGAAACACTCTGCTTGCCTGACCTAGCTAAGGCAGTAAAGGCACTTGATTCCCTCGAGAGCTGTGTAGCTATGATACCATTGAGCTTATAAAAAAACCAAATCACTGAGGCCTTGGCGTGCGTGCGCTTCTGTAACAGTTTTGTGAAGAGTAACCACAGAAGCATTTAGTTGGAAGGAACACTGCTTTCGTTATTTGCGAAAAGAGAGTGAAGCAAAAGAGAAAGGAGGGGGAAACAGAAGACGTAGCTGGCATCTTAACATACTAGGACTTTTAATGAGCAGCAAGTAGTCGTGGCGGAGCATGTAAAATTGCTTCTAAATCAATAAATAGACGAGTCAAACCAGGAAATAATTGACTGCTGAATGATGATCTGTCAAAATACATGAGCATTGATCATGTCCTCAGCATGTCAGCTTGCATGCAAAACTCAATGGCTGTGGATTTTCATAGCTTTGCTGTATCTGGCTTGAATAACCTGCTATTCTCACACAGCCAGCCAGATGCGATCATTTTTATGGATAGCCATGTCCCCCTGTGATGGCAACCATCCCGATACTATCTATAGCCCTTGCACAAAGAGGAACCTGTTACATAGCCATCTGTGTCAATATCCAGTTTTGAATAGGGCTGGGTGGTATACCGTATTTTACAATCTACCGGTATTGATGCACGGACCGGTTTGAGTTTCTACTTTACCTTTAACAGTATTTTAATGTTTGATTTGTTAAATGTGATATGCCGTGTGTAATGTCAATTTTTATTGTTCACTCCGCTACCTTAGTCATCCCTCTCTCTCTCCATGCCGCTTTCCACACAGACGTAGCCCCGTCCCGTCACTCAAGGACCGCTGTTGCTTGACCATGAGACACTTGTGTTCAGTCTATATGGTCAATGCAGCACAAACAATGATGCCCGTTTTACTTAACATCAATCCACTAGCTTTCTATAAATTACACTAGTTTGTTTCTTACATCTGCAAAAAATGGCTAGTTTGTCTTCTCTTAGCATATTGGGCCTAAATCTTGTTAGACGCCAAAGCTAATCGCTAGTTAGCTGGCTAGCTAAGTAGCTAATAAAATGTACTGAGTCAGCGCAAACGTAACTAGCTATAAAGCCTGATAAAACCAGTGATGTTGTAGACCGAAATCAGCATGTTGTTTATGCAACAGAATACGGGAAGCATGAATATGTCAGCTACATGAAGTAGCAAAGAACAAAAACAGTAAATGTAGCCAAAGATTATACATTCCCCTAGAGAACACTTCGGTTTCTACCCTGACACAATAACACTTCCCTGACATTATTAATTCATTGTAATGTAAAACACCCACTATTAGAGGTCGACAGATTAATTAGGGCCGATTTCAAGTTTCCATAACAAATCGGTAATCAGCATTTTTGGACACCGATTATGGCCGATTACATTGCACTCCACGAGGAGACTGCGTGGCAGGCTGACTACCTGTTACAAGAGTGCAGCAAGGAGCCAAGGTAAGTTTCTAGCTAGCATTAAACTTACCTTATAAAAAAAAAATTAAAAATCAATCTTCACATAATCACTAGTTAACTACACATGGTTGATATTACTAGTTTATCTAGCATGTCCTGCGTTGCATATAATCGATGCGGTGCCTGTTAATTTATCATCGAATCACAGCCTACTTCGACAAACGGGTGATTAAACAAGCGCATTCACACACATTTTTTAAATTTTTTATTAAAAAAACTGTCGGTGCACCAATGTGTACCTAACCATAAACAACACCTTTCTTAAAATCAATACACAAGTATATATTTTTAAACCTGAATCTTTAGTTAATATTTCCTGCTAACATTAATTTATTTTAACTAGGGAAATTGTGTCACTTCTCTTGCGTTCTGTGCAACAGAGTCAGGGTATATGCAGCAGTTTGGGCCGCCTGGCTCGTTGCAAACTCTGTGATGAACATTTCTTCCTAACAAAGACAACCAACTTCGCCAAACGGGGGATGATTTAACAAAAGCGCATTTGTGAAAAAAAACACAATCGTTGCACGAATGTACCTAACCATAAATATCAATGCCTTTCTTAAAATCAACACACAGAAGTAAATATTTTTTAAACCAGCATATTTAGTTAAGAAATGTTAGCAGACAATATTACACTAGGGAAATTGTGTAATTTCTCTTGCTTTCATTGCATGCAGAGCCAGGGTATATGCAACAGTTTGGGCCGCCTGAGTCGTTGCGAACTAATATGCTCTCATGTTCTGAGAAAGGAACTTAAAATGTTAGCTTTTTTTACATGGCAAATATTGCACTTTTACTTTCTCCAACACCGTTTTTGCATTATTTAAACCAAATTGATTTTACTGATGTATTATATTAAGTTTAAATAAAGTGTTCATTCAGTATTGTTGTAATTGTCATTATTACAAATGCACTGCTCAAAAAAATAAAAGGGAACACTTAAACAACACAATGTAACTTCTGTGAAATCAAACTGTCCACTTAGGAAGCAAGATTGATTGACAATAAATTGCACATGCTGTTGTGCAAATGGAATAGACAACAGGTGGAAATTATGGGCAATCAGCAAGACACACCCAATAAAGGAGTGGTTCTGCAGGTGGTGACCACAGACCACTTCTCAGTTCCTATGCTTCCTGGCTGATGTTTTGGTCACTTTTGAATGCTGGCGGTGCTTTCACTCTAGTGGTAGCATGAGACGGAGTCTACAACCCACACAAGTGGCTCAGGTAGTGCAGCTCATCCAGGATGGCACATCAATGCGAGCTGTAGCAAGAAGGTTTGCTGTGTCTGTCAGCGTAGTGTCGAGAGCATGGAGGCGCTACCAGGAGACAGGCCAGTAAATCAGGAGACGTGGAGGAAGCCGTAGGAGGGCAACAACCCAGCAGCAGGACCGCTACCTCCGCCTTTCTGCAAGGAGGAGCACTGCCAGAGCCCTGCAAAATGACCTCCAGCAGGCAACAAATGTGCATGTGTCTGCTCAAACGGTCAGAAACAGACTCCATGAGGGTGGTATGAGGGCCCGACGTCCACAGGTGGGGGTTGTGCTTACAGCCCAACACCGTGCAGGACGTTTGGCATTTGCCAGAGAACACCAAGATTGACAAATTCGCCACTGGAGCCCTGTGCTCTTCACAGATGAAAGCAGGTTCACACTGAGCACGTGACAGTCTGGAGACACCGTGGAGAACGTCCGGCTGCCTGCAACATCCTCCAGCATGACCGGTTTGGCAGTGGGTCAGTCATGGTGTGGGGTGGCATTTCTTTGGGGTGCCGCACAGCAATCCATGTGCTCGCCAGAGGTAGCCTGACTGCCATTAGGTACAGAGATGAGATCCTCAGTCCCCTTGTCAGACCATATGCTGGTGTGGTTGGCCCTGGGTTCCTCATAATGCAAGACAATGCTAGACCTCATGTGGCTGGGGTGTGTCAGCAGTTCCTGCAAGAGGAAGGCATTGATGCTATGGACTGGCCCGCCAGTTCCCCAGACCTGAATCCAATTGAACACATCTGGGACATCATGTCTCGCTCCATCCACCAACGCCACGTTGCACCACAGACTGTCCAGGAGTTGGCGGATGCTTTAGTCCAGGTCTGGGAGGAGATCCCTCAGGAGACCATCCGCCACCTCTTCAGGAGCATGCCCAGGCGTTGTAGGGAGGTCATACAGGCACGTGGAGGCCACACACACTACGGAGCCTCATTTTGACTTGTTTTAAGGACATTACATTAAAGTTGGGTCAGCCTGTAGTGTGATTTTCCACTTTAATTTTGAGTGTGACTCCAAATCCAGACCTTCATGGGTTGATAAATTTGATTTCCATTGATAATTTGTGTGATTTTGTTGTCAGCACATTCAACTATGTAAAGAAAAAAGTATTCAATAAGAATATTTCATTCATTCAGATCTAGGATGTGTTATTTTAGTGTTCCCTTTATTTTTTTGAGCAGTGTATATACACACAGTGGGGCAAAAAAGTATTTAGTCAGCCACCAATTGTGCAAGCTCTCCCACTTAAAAAGATGAGGCCTGTAATTTTCATCATAGGTACACTTCAACTATGACAGACAAAATGAGATTTTTTCTCTCCAGAAAATCACATTGAAGGATTTTTAATGAATTTATTTGCAAATTATGGCAGAAAAATAAGTATTTGGTCACCTACAAACAAGCAAGATGTCTGGCTCTCACAGACCTGTAACTTCTTCTTTAAGAGGCTCCTCTGTCCTCCACTCGTTACCTGTATTAATGGCACCTGTTTGAACTCGTTATCAGTATAAAAGACACCTGTCCACAACCACAAACAGTCACACTCCAAACTTCCCTATGGCCAAGACCAAAGAGCTGTCAAAGGACACCAGAAACAAAATTGTATACCTGCACCAGGCTGGGAAGACTGAATCTGCAATAGGTAAGCAGCTTGGTTTGAAGAAATCAACTGTGGGAGCAATTATTAGGAAATGGAAGACATACAAGACCACTGATAATCTCCCTCGATCTGCGGCTCCACGCAAGATCTCACCACGTGGGGTCAAAATGATCACAAGAACGGTGAGCAAAAATCCCAGAACCACACAGGGTGACCTAGTGAATGACCTGCAGAGAGCTGGGACCAAAGTAACAAAGCCTACCATCAGCAAGGGCATTGAAGATGAAATGTGGCTGGGTCTTTCAGCATGACAATGATCCCAAACACACCGCCCGGGCAACAAAGGAGTGGCTTCGTAAGAAGCATTTCAAGGTCCTGGAGTGGCCTAGCCAGTCTCCAGATCTCAACCCCATAGAAAATCTTTGGAGGGAGTTGAAAGTCCGTGTTGCCCAGCAACAGCCCCAAAACATCATTGCTCTAGGAGATCTGCATGGAGGAATGGGCCAAAATACCAGCAACAGTGTGTGAAAACCTTGTCAAACGTCTTCACCTCTGTCATTGCCAACAAAGGGTATATAACAAAGTATTGAGATAAACTTTTGTTATTGACCAAATACTTATTTTCCACCATAATTTGCAAATAAATTCATTAAAAATCCTACAATGTGATTTTCTGGATTTTCTCTCATTTTGTCTGTCATAGTTGAAGTGTACCTATGATGAACATTACAGGCCTCATCTTTTTAAGTGGGAGAACTTGCACAATTGGTGGCTGACTAAATACTTTTTGCCCCACTGTATGTATGTATGTATGTATGTATGCATGCATGTATGTATATACAAATAAAGTTGAAAAATATATATTGAACACACAGCCATGCAATCTCCATAGACAAACACTGGCAGTAGAAAGGTCTTACTGAAGAGCTCAATGACTTGGCGCAGTCATAGGATGACACCTTTCCAATATGTCTGTTTGTCAAATTTCTACCCTGCCAACTGTAGGAACTGTTATTGTAAAGTGGCAACATCTAAAGCAGCAATGGCTTAGCAGTAGGCCACACAAGCTTTCCTGATCGCCCAACATCGTTGTCCAACCTCACTAATGCCCTTGTAGCTGAATGGATGCAAGTCCCTGCATCAATGTTCTAACATCTCTTTTCTCTGTATATATATATATATATATATATATCAATGTCGTCGCTCTTGATGCTGGAGATTCTGATCCACCTCTACGCAGACAACACCATTCTGTATACATCTGGCCCTTCTTTGGACACTTAACAAACCTCCAAACAAGCTTCAATGCCATACAATACTCCTTCCGTTGCCTCCAACTGCTTTTAAACGCTAGTAAAACTAAATGCATGTTCTTCAACCGATTGCTGCCCGCATCTGCCCGCCCGACAAGCATCGCTACCCTGGACGGTTCGGACTTAGAATATGTGGATAACTACAAATACCTAGGTGTCTGGTTAGACTGTAAACTCTCCTTCCATACTCACAATAAGCATCTCCAATCCTAAATTAAATCTAGAATCGGCTTCCTATTTCACAACAAAGCCTCCTTCACTCATGCTGTCAAACATACCCTTGTAAAACTGACCATCCTACCAATCCTTGACTTCGGTGATGTAATTTACAAAATAGCCTCCAACACTCTACTCAGCAAATTGGATGTAGTCTATCACAGTGCCATCTTTTTTGTCACCAAAGCCCCATATACTATACACCACTGTGACCTGTATGCTTTCGTTGGCTGGCCCTCGAAACATATTCGTCGCCAAACCCACTGGATCTAGGTCATCTACAAGTCTTTGCTAGGTAAAGCCCCACCTTAGCTCACTGGTCACCATAGCAACACCCACCCGTAGAAAGTGCTCCAGCAGGTATATTTCACTGGTCATCTCCAAAGCCAACACCTACTTTGGCCACCTTTCCTTCCAGTTCTCTGCTGCCAATGACTGGAAAGAATTGCAAAAAAATAATCACTGAAGCCTCATATCTCCCTCTCTAACTTTAAGCATCAGCTGTCTGAGCAGCTTACCGATCACTGTACACAGGCAATCTGTAAATAGCCCACCCAACTACCTCATCCCCATGTTATCTTATGCTCTTTTGCACCCCATTATCTCTACTTGCACATCTATCACTCCAGTGTTAATGCTAAGTTGTAATTATTTCACCTCTATGGCCTATTTATTGCCTTACCTTCCTAATCGTACTACATTTACACACATGGTACATAGATTTTTTCTATTGTGTCATTGACTGTAGGTTTGTTTATTCAATGTGTAACTCTGTTGTCTGTCGCACTGCTTTGCTTTCTCTTGGCCAGGTTACAGGTGTAAATGAGAACCTGTTCTCAATTGGCCTACGAGGTTAAATTAAAGGTGATTTTTTTTTTTAAATACATAAAAATTGAGTGAAAAACATTCCCAGAAGAGTGGATGCTGTTATAGCAGCAAAGGGGGGGACAAAGTCCATATTAAATGCTCGTGGAACATCTTATTCCAAAATCACAAGCATGTGTCCACATACTGTACATGACCAAAAGTCTGTCTGTCTATCTATCCATCACTACAGTAAGTTCGGTTATAAAAAGTGTTGGTAGCTAGCCAGCCTGCTTTCAATCTACCAGTCAAACAGCTGTCAAAAACGTTAGCTAGCTAGGTTAGTCAGCTGTCAGTTATTGATTTACAGTAATCCAGTGGTAACAGCTAGTGGCTAGTTAACACAACAGCGTTCGCTTGCTTACCTTTGCCATTCTGCCAGGCTGTGTACCAAGACAGGCTGAGAAACGACGTGAAGAAAATGATAGCAGTGGCAACCGTTCCATTTCTGAGCCTCATCTCATTTCAGCGATTCTCTCAACGAAGCGCGGGGACCCCGGGGCCGGCGTGCCTCACTCACTGCCTTCGGAGTTTTCAATCCAGGCAGAGGTGCGTACATACAGTAACTCGCTTCGGATAGGAATGGGGAAAGGAAAGGAGGTTTGACAAGCTGGGCTGGCTTTAAAGGTGGATGTTGTCTTTCCTAATCGTTCCCGGTCTGTCGCAGTGACTTGTCGATCTCTTTCCCTCTCGCTTGAGGGTGGCCAGTCACGAGGCAACCCTTCCTACACCGAGGCTTCTGCGTGTTCTACACTCTGAATCTCCCCGTGATGTGAGCATGGTCGGGCGGTATGCTTATTCACCTCCACTCAGTGGCAGTCACTGCACAAAATGATGGAGAAACGGAAGATTAAAGATCCTGAACCCTAGTGTTGACGGTACGTCTCCTTGAACTTCTGCACTCTGATGATTCTGGGGATGGCAAGAGTAAGCAGAAGAGAACATCTGCATTAATCTAGATATCGTTATTTTCTACTTATCAAAGTTAAGCAGCAAACACTGAATAAGAAAAAACTAACTTTATCTCGTTAATGTAGCTGGCACATTTAGAAGCTAGAGGGTAAGAGTTAAGGCCAGTCTTTTCTAGGAACCAGACCAATATGTGGTGGCTGTGCTTCTCCACAGACCTTAACTAGCATCGTATTTACATTTGAGTCGTTTAGAAGGAGCTCTTATCCAAGATAAGGTTAAATAGATTCATTAAGACACGGACTTAGTTACACCTACAGTAGCGGCTGGCAGGCTAATACATAGCTAGCTACTGTACCTGTCTGATAAGACGCTGGCTACTGGCTCGTTATACTATTGACGCTTCTTGAACATGAAATGATTAGCTAGCGTTAGCTACGTGATAGACAGCTAAATGGCAGTAAAACAATTAAAAACGACGTTTGCTAAACTTACCCTCTGGTACACTGTTGCCGTCTGAAATATGTGTATTCTCGAAGTTGACCAAATTCGTGTTTTGTCACGAATAATCATTGATTGGGGGGGGGGGAGTCCTTTATCTGCAAACCATTCTGTCAGGCAACGCCAGCGGTCTGCCAAGACACGAGGCGCCGCCCACTCAAGACGCCGGTTGTTGCCGAGCATCAACACACCGCGAACTTGCGCAGCATTTATGGGATGTGCGAGTAAAACACACGCCTCTCTGCTGCATCAAAATTACAAAATATACCGGTTGTCAAAAAAAAAACGCGACCTTTTTTATAACTAAATATATGAAGCACTACTTTAGGGCCGATGTGTCGAGCATTTATTTTGCGACCTATCGTTTCTGTTTATGTCTAAAGAGCGCCACCGTGCGTTCATACGATCATTCTACAGCTGCTAGAGAAATATGCATCTTAAGCATTGCATAATTATGCAGAGCATACCTTAAGTGACATAATGATTAAAAAAATAGAACACTATCAGCTTTACTGGTAGAAAACACAAGCACCAAGACACATAATGCTTCAAAAATACAGCGAGTGAAAGATTGGGAGGACATTTCAATTATTTGACCAAATCATTTGTATTATGTTCCCAACATTGCATGTACAGTTTTACAATCTATAACAATGTATCATTAATTAAACTTCTGCTTTAGATCATGCACAATGTCATTGACATTTACATTTTAAAAGCTGTTTTCTTAACTCAGCACAAAATAGAAATGTGACTTGACAGTATGCGGCAATCAACAACATTCAATATCAAAGTCAAGATCTATTGTCCACCAGAGGAGTCTACTTTAAGTGGATTGTTGATTTGTCATTTTCTAGCTGTTGAACAGAAGATTGTGATAAAGCTTGGTGGTAGCATTGGAAAAACATTTTCAAAGCAAATAAACCATTCTGTACATTCAACAACATTTTTACATAAATAGGAACAATCTATATCTACTTGTCTTTATATTCACATTCTGTAGAAGCTTTCCCTTGAACTGTGGAAGCACTTTAATAGTGCAAACTGGCTGATATGGGGGACATCTTAAATGTAGTTGTTACCTCTACATGCACCATGGTTAGACCACTCACACTCAGCCTAGAGAAGATCTAGAACTGAAAATCCCCACTCCCCATTTCTCTTCAAAAATATTCCAGAACTAGAGCTTTTAGATCCTCCCATTCTGTTATGTGTTTGAGTGGTGATGAATATGGTCTGAGGACAACTGTTGTGGCACCTAGAGATGCTAACACACTGTCTTGTATTGGTACACGTGTGTCATATTTGGCACTGTGCAGTAAATTAATATAAACTGTGGATGAAGTTCCTCTCAGTAGGGTGTGGCTTTGTAGTAGTCTTCCAGGGGGATGAGTGACACCCCTCCAACCCAATCCTGGAGCCAGACCTGTTTGAGCTCTAGCTTCATAAAGAACCAGTTGTGTCCCACTGGCCATTTCCGCATCACAGGGTGTCTGAAGGGAGAGGACAAAAGACAGCATTATACACACACTAAACAAGCAGGCTATGTGTAGTCCCTGACTTCATTACTGGTGAGAGACAATTGGACAGCCAAACACACACAGAACATGTTCAGGGAGGACGAGTGATAAACATGCACACACACCTAGAGAACATGGCCTCCTGGGCAAACTCCACCTCCTCTGGGCCCACTTCCACCATCTTGCCTGTCAGGGTCAGTCTGGCACAGCGTGGGTCTTCAGGATCATACACCTGCTGCCTGTGGGAACAGAGCACAATGTGTCACACACAGCAAGACTTGAAATATGCCACTTCAACCTAGCACTGGGTGGGGAGGTGGGTGACACTCAGTCCTACCTGCAAAAGTCTCCCTCTGCCTCTGAAAAGGTGAGAGAGGCAAATGGGAAGCTTCTCAGGTCTGCTACAGAGTTGTCCATCAGAGTGACGTAGAAGTAGACAACTCCCGTACTGTTGTCCATTGGGCCATCACTGACCGAGAAAATATTCCCGAAAGGAAGGCCCTTAATCTGAGGATACAAAATAAAGTTGTTATATACAGGTACATACATACAGGCTTCAGACTACCTGGCTCTGGTCTGAAAACAAGGCTTAATAGTACATTGAGTGCTAATGTGCTTCATGGAGCAATTGCAATGCTGAGGAGAGGGCACCTTAAGTAAGTCTACAAGCTTTACTGTACCTTGTCTTGAGTGGAAATGGTGGCGAGATGTCCCCAGTCGCTGTAGTGGGCCATGTATCTGGCGGTTCTCGCAGTCTCCTGATGTGGGGGAGGTGAGGGGGCACTGGCGGGCGCTTTCACCTCCTCCATCCGATAGGAGAACACCCTGGACGCAGATGACACGGGCGCTGCGTCCTCCTTTTTCGATTTGACGGTTTCTTTGGGCTTCTCCGCACCATTTCGTAACACAGAGGGCGGGTATGCCTGTTTCCACAGCCCGCTGTTGTCCACTAGCAAAGCGGGGGCGACCTCCTCCTCGGAAACGGCGTCCAGCTCTCCCTCCACCACGACATCGTTGGAGGCGACAGCCCAAGATACTGAGTTTCTGAGAGTGTAGCTCTCACAAAGGCACAGCAGCGCGGCAAGTAATGCCAGGGAAAGATGATGTGACTTCATCAAACTGCTGGATATCTACTTTCCTTCTCGACTTCGTCCTTCTGTATATGTGTGTGTTTACTGACTCACGTGTATCTGTGGTGTTTTCATAACACAAGGGGAGGATTGGGCGGAGCCACAAGTTACACAATTGGTAGACGAGAATTGCCACAGCGCCACCCTCTGGTACGCCAAGGAATTTTAGGGTGAACGTTGCCCTCCTTTCTATATTGAGAAATTTTCTCAGGCCAGAACTATTACTTTCCTACTCTATGGTATTTTGCAATAGACATTGAACAAGAGTCATACATGCTGCTTTAAATTTGTTTTGGCAATTTTTATATTTCAGTGGTGCTTTCTAAAGATGTATATTTGCTTTGAATATACCCCAAATAGTTTTGAAATGAAATACTTTAACTGCTCTGTTAGTGTGGTCAGCAAAAATAAAATGACAGAAAACATTTGTATTTTTATTATTCATCATAAACAATTAGAGATAAATAGTTAGAACAACACTGGGGCATTTAGTCACATACATAAGCATTTATTACTTTCATTAAATATCTTATACATTATTTATTTCTGAGATAAAATTAAAATGTTATTCTAACAATATATCAATAATTTTATTCCCATCTCTAACATAAGCCCAGAGTTTGGGACAAAAATATGTTTGGATCAAAACCAAGAGAGACAGAAAAAGAATTCAGAGATAGTGAACCATTCTACATCATAGTCATCCCATTCGCAAACATACAATACAAAAAAATGTCACAAACAAAGCATGCCTGTACATTCAAGGGAAGCTGATTTTACAGCTTACCTATAGCTTTTGCTTCCAAGGTCAATTCAATTCCACTTCAATGAACTCAACATCTCACTTTGTCCTTCACTCGCGCTACATTCCCATCACTACTGTTGTTGCTGTTTCTCTCCCTCTGTCTCTACCACTCTCACAACTTGCAATTGAGCCATTTTAGCAGACACTCTTGACTATAGCAACTAACAATAAGTGCATTTAAATAAGGAACTCCCCCTATCTCTCTCTGCATCTTTCTTTCTTTCTTTCTTTCTTTCTTTCTTTCTTTCTTTCTTTCTTTCTTTCTTTCTTTCTTTCTTTCTTTCTCCTTCTATCAGTCCATGGTCTTGTCATTCCAGGCCATTGACTTCCTCTTGGCCAGTTCCATCCAAGATGGCTGCCCCCCACTGCCAGAGATGGTCTGCAGGGGGGATGATGACGAAGGTGATGATGAAGGAGATGACGACGTTGCCATGTTCTTTCTCAGCCATTTGTGCTCTCTGTCTGCATGCCTGCCTGCCACGTTGGTTGGGCTTGATTCTGAGAGAGGAAGACATAGAGACGGTAATGACAATAGAAATGTATAAGATCTTAACTATGCACAACCGTAGCAACATTTATAAAAAATTTATAACTATAACATATAATTCAGTAGTTTTTTCAACCTATCCTATTTAATTAACATCTCTGTACCTGGCCTCCCATCAAGTTTAGCAACTTTAGTGTTTCTGTGAGTGGGTGGCGTTTTGGAAGGAGCAGCAGATTCAGCTGTGGGCTGAGACTCAGGTGGGGTCCGCGTTCTCCTGAGCTCCACCTGTATGGGGGAGGAGAGTGAGAGTGAAATTAAACTCTGTTTGTTTGACACCTCTGTTCTCAGATGATGTGTGAATGAAGTGGTTACCTTGCTCCCAGCAGGAGGGGTCCACTCCGCCCGTTTCTCCAGAAAGGCTGCCCTCCCTCCCACAGTCCCTGGCCTGTCCCGGTCCACCCACTTTTCTGTTGGCACAGCCGCCTCCTCACTCTTCCCCTGGAGGACAAGGGTCCTGTCACCTCTCCCTAGTGCTGGGACTGTAGCTTGGACTGGGGCTGGGTTTGTTGTTGGGGCTAAGGCTGGTTTGGGCTGAGGGGTAGGGTTGTGACCTCGTGTGATCCAGGGCGGCTGGCTGGGTGTGGAGCTTGGGCTTGAAGAGAGGGAAGACGAGGCCAGGGGCTGAGTGGAAGTGGCACCTATTGGGGCAGATCGTAGTGTGGCTTGGGCTTGGGTCTGTGGAGTGGAGCGCAGGGTGTGCTGGGTTGCTCGTAGGTTGGACGGTGAGGTCACCCGAGGCACAGAACTTAGGGTAGATTGTGCTAGCGGTTGAGGGGCGGTGGTTGGTTGTGCTGCCCAAGTGTTGGTTTGGTTTGACACATGTGTTGATGGTTTTGTGTTCTGTGTTGATGGTTCAGTCACTGTCTGTGGTTGTGTTGTGTTCTGTGTCTGTGGTGTTTTGTCAGTCTGCTGTTGTTTTGTGGTCTGTGTGGGTGTTTGTGCTGCTGTCTGTGGTCGTTGTGCTGAATTATGTGACTGCAGTAGTTTAGCAGTCAGGGGTTGCATTGGGGTCTGTGATTGTGGTTGCGCTGCGGTCTGAGCCTGTGGTGGCATTGTCGTCTGTGTCTGTGGTTGTGTTGCATTCTGTCTCTGAGTTTGTGTCATGATCTGAGCCAGTGACGACGTCTGTGGTTGTGTTGTGGTCTGACATTGCGGTTGAGTTGGGGACTGCATGCCAGTGAACTCTCTGGGTAGACTGCTGGTGAAGAGCTGCTGGAGGTCCCTGGTCTTCCCCCATGCCATGCTCATCCAGGATACGGTAGCCTTGGGGGGCGCCTGGGGGCCAGTCGTGGGGTCCTGAGTGGCTGAGGAGGTAGTGTAGGCTTCCATGGCTGGGACAGGGGTGGTTTGGACCACCTTATGGATAGCTGGAGTGGTTTGGGCCTCTTTAGTGAGAGGTGAGGGGGTAGGCTGGGCTGAGGTTACTGTAGACATGGGGTTAGACACATTCACATGATGACACATAGTACTGTCATGGTGTTACAACAAGCACAATGTTCCCTCAGAGGAATAAGTCTTTATCATTCTGGTGTAAGCTGCCATTTTTATTCTAGTGTAGCATATCTCCTTCATTGGTTAACTCCCTTGATAACATAGAGATGATATATTCTGTAGAAGTGTAGCTTGGGGACAAAGTCCAGCACTGACATCCCTATACAGTAAATGCATGACATACTGTATATTATGTTCATTATTTACCCACATGGCTGAATATTCCGCCTTTTCAGAGAGGGAGTCTCACCTGCTTCTCTGAGGGAGCCGGCTCTCCCCCTGGGTGAAGACAGTGTTGTTGGGGCATCCCAGGTGTTTGTATTGAGCTTTTGGGGCATTGAGTTGGTTGGCGGGGTGTCCTGTAGCCCCTCAAGCCCAGTGGGTTTTGAGGAAAGGGTGTAAGGGGTAAGAGGGAGAGCACCCACCTCCTGACTTTGACGGTTAATCTTGAGATCTGATTGGCTGGTGGCTGACTCCGCCCGGACCTTCAGAGAGAGATAGGTGGAGCGAAGCTTCACGCCAAATGCCGATTTCCCCTCTTCCTCCTCTTCCTGTGCCTCCTCCTTTGCTTCCACTGCCTCCTCCACTCCCTCCCTGCTCTCCTCCTCCACCTCCTCCCCTTCCAAGACTTTCTCCCCGATATCGCTGGCAGTCAACTCCTCTTCTTTGGGCTTGGCTCCCCCTTGCCTGCCCCCATGCTGCTCCTGCCCCCTCTGGCTGGCGTTTGAGGAGATCAACTTCACCTCTGTCCCCTTCTCCCTCCCCTCCCTCTTCGCCCCAGCCCCAGCCTGCTCCACCACTCCCAAGAAACCACCACTTCCGATCCTGGGTCTCTCCCGCTCCCTGGCAGAGTTGATGGAGAAGCGGAAGGATCCAGAGACTGGCCTTGGCTCTGCCTGACCTGCGTCCTCCGGCCCAGCAGGTGGCTCTGTGGTACTCTGACCAGCAGCCACAGCCTCTGGCTTCCACCTCAGAGAGGATGTTCTGAGATCCACCACTGAGGCCAGGCTAACTGCGGGCTGGGCGGCCAGGACTGGGTTTTCTTTGGTGCTACCCTCGGTGCTGGGGGTTAAATCTTTCACACCACTCTTCCTCAGGATGTCCCTCTTGGTTTGGGATGGGGCTGAGGGCTTGGGGTCTCCCAGGGACAGTTTCAGGGTCTGCTGTTGTGGAGTGTATCTCAGGTCCTGTACTGTGGTCACAGAGGAGGACTGTGGCTGTTTGCCTGGCACAATTTCCACTGGTCTCAGAGCAACCCCAGGATGCAGCTGCTCTTGTGGAGAGGGCTTGCAGGGGAGGGTTGGGGTAGAGGTGGAAGTTTTTGGGCACCCCTCAGCCTCTGTGGGACCAGACTTAAGGGGTGTCAGCTCTGGGGGTGCAGTGGGGGTGGTCAACCCCCCTTGCTCTAACTTTTGGATCTGGGTAGAGTGAGAACGTAAACGTGTTTTACTCCCAGTAATAGCAGGCCCGTCCTCTTCCTCCTCTGTCAAGGGCCGGTCAAAGTTGTTAAGACTCTCTGAGCGTGGTCTCGATTCAGTCTGAAGAGAGCGAGAGAGAGAGAGAGAGAGAGAGAGAGAGAGAGAGAGAGAGAGAGAGAGAACGAGCAAGACAGAGAGACAGACAGACATACAGACAGATCATCGAGCAATAGTGTATCCAGTATTTTGATCTTTCCTGAGCCTTCCTCTGTGTGAGTTCCAGAGGCAAGGGCCCCATGTGTAGTTGGTATGTCCAGGCAGAACTCACCATGGTCAGCCTTTTGTTCTTGGCACTGGCCCTCTGGTTCCTGGGCTTGATGGACATACGGTGGCGGGCGGCAGAGTTATCCAGGGAGGGGGTGAACTGGGCTGGGGTGCTGAAATCCAAGGCAGGAGAGGCAGGGGAGAAGGCAGAGAGGGGGGCAGATGGGGTGGGGTGCACGAAGCTGGTAAGAGGAGGTTTGAGCATGGGAGAGAGGGGATGGGACAAGGGTTGGGAGGTGGCCTATGAACAAAGAAAACAGAATAAAGATTTGGATTTATAACGACTCATAGTTGATATCAAGTGATATAGTGACTGACCCGCAAACAGGAATCGGTATTACCTGCTCTTCCTCCTCACTTCCTGTTCCTGCTAAACTCAGAGAGCTATGGTGCCTGGGAGGGGCAGGGAACTGTGGAGGAATGGGGAAGGGTTTGGTTGACACACAATGGCTGATGAGGAATGCAAAGTTCAACTATTGGCACTGTTGGAATGCAAACATACACTTACATACCGACTCATTGAGGGAAAATTGAGGTTTTATGGAGGAGGAGGTTGAGGGTGGAGGTTGGAGAGAGTATGGAGACAGTACCTGAGGATGTGGTGCACAAAGTCTCACCTTGTAAGATGCCCCCCGGGGGTGTCTGTGGTCGCCCATGGAGATTTCGGGAGGGCTGTGGGGCAGACCATCGTCCTCTGAGCTGCCCCCCAGGTCCTCTGGACGTTTGATTGGCAGGACCATTGGGGACGGGCCTAGACGCATGTTCTGCTGCTGGAGCTTCATCTGGCCAATCAGAAATAATATAGAAACCTACCTTGAGATCTGCTTGGTAACCCATTGAAGTCAATTCCTGATTTACACAGAAAGACGAGGGTTCATGAGGTGTGGGATTCCTTTTGAATGGGGGTTGGGCCTTTGAATGCACATGCATGTTTCTAGATCCAGGGTACACCACATAATGAAGACTCACCTGGAGTTCTTTGATCCTGCCTTGGACGTTATCCTGGGATAGAACCCTGGGCTGCTCCGGACTAGACAGATCCTGGTCGGCCAAGAAGATACTGTCATGTGACAACGCCCGTGATCCCAACACGCCTGAACACCTGGTAGAGGACAGAGGGAGGAGGGAATATGAATGTCATGGAATCAATCATACATTTGTAAATATACACACACATACGCACACACACACACACACACTTACAGATGCTCAGCTGAGCCCAGCCCCTCCGCCTCAGTGACATCACCAGCAGACTGGCTGAGTTGGGTCTCTCTCTTGGATCTCCCAAACAGACGTGTCTTCAGGGTCTTCAGCTTGGACTTCCTCTTTCCTGGAGGATACAGGCCTTGGTCATGATGCACGCATACAAATGCATTCTTATTGATACTCATCCATGCTTTAACCACTACAGATACAGACACACTGTCTATACTCATGCAGACACACACTCTGACTCGCCCACTCCAATACAGATAACGTAACAGATACAGACACACTCTCACACACACTAACATGTGCCTAGTTAGATACACTCTACTCACACTCCTACACACATACTCAGTCTAACCCACTTTAATTTATGTTTATAACAGAAATAGATACACATGTACACTAACTGAGCTTTTACATGCTTTCTGAACATTATCCAAGTTTTCCAGTGCCTCACCTCCTGTAAGGTCATCAGCGCTGCCCTTCGCATCTCCTGCAAAAGACTCCATCGCTCTTTCCTTTCAACAACTGCAGGAGGAATATATATATAGAGAGAGACAGGGATCAATAGAGACAACAAGGAAACAAAGAGACAGACAGACCAACAAATGGAAGCAGAGAAGCCAGCAGTCAGAGAAGAAAGAGCGACGTGGAGATGTTGTGACATACAGAATGTCCTTTCTACCATGGAGTGAATTCTCAGACTCGGTACTCTCTGGCCATGGTCTCTGAGAACACGCTTCTATGCTGCACATGTATGAGTCTGATAAAACACACCCAAACAGGACACTATCTCTCACTCCACCTGAGCGCAAAGGTCTATTGGCACTTAGACTTTACCTTCAGCTAGTCAGGAAGGTGGGGTGAGAGAGAACACACTCTACTTCTCCATACCTGGATGAATCACTGTTTATAACGTATAGCAGATGGACACATGGTTACTGGAACTCTAATAGACGGGGATGGAAAACACACACAGGTGCGCGCACACACACACACACACACACAAAACCCACTACATGTACAAATGCAAACACACACACACACACGCATACAGACACACATGTGTCAGTGCAGTACACTCTGTGATGACCCAGGTAACACACCCTCTCTGTTGGTATTAGAGGCCTATAACCTGGCTCTCTAGTGAAGTACTGAAGTCTACACAGTGCGAGCTGCTGGTTGATGGCCAGAGGCTGATAAGACAGACAGCATGAAGCTATGGTGCGACATGCAAAGTTCAAACTGCTGCTGAGTCCCCATTGAGACTCAGGGAGTCTTCATGAGCTCAGTGGATCTATGGGTCGAGTTGAAAAACACTACTGTTTCATAGTCAAAGGAGAGGCTATAGGGGAGGCTATGTCCCAAATATAACACTTCATATGCTTTAGAGAATAGGTTGATATTCAATATTTTCGCAGACCGCCAATGTAACAGCTGCTGCCTGCATGCACTGTGTAAAATGGAGTTTGATTCAAAAGTGGAACAACTCGCTATACCACAAGGCCCCTGAGGAATACGGTCAAAAGAAACCATACAGATCCTCAGAGAGCCGTCTAATGAGCCCAAGGAAAGCAGCACCAGAAAATAAAGATAATCTGCAGGATTATTGACATTGCATAGAGATCCCTAGGATTTCACAGCCCCACAATTCCACAACAGTAGACGAATCACCAACTTTCAACGTCCCAGACCCAGCGACACAAAACTTAGCTGAGATGCATTGATCATACAAGCACACAGACAGAGACTCACG
This sequence comes from Oncorhynchus nerka, assembly GCF_034236695.1. NCBI lineage: Eukaryota > Metazoa > Chordata > Actinopteri > Salmoniformes > Salmonidae > Oncorhynchus > Oncorhynchus nerka. The sequence continues at coordinate 22,029,017 of NC_088396.1, forward strand.
CACAGTCGTGCACACACCCACACAAGAATATAGGCTAGTATTTGAACACATGATGTACATAATGTACTACATACTGTACACTGTACACATGCTGTACCTTGGCAATTAGACACGGTAAGCCAAAGTCAATTTGCTGGGGCAGCATAAGCCCATTCTCAAATATAAGTGCATTTAATAATGCATCTCTATCTAAAAGTACTTATCCTTGAAAGAATGCTACATTGTTAAACCAAATCTCCCCAGGGACTAACATTCCTGTGTTTACTTACCCAGTTCTACCAGACTCCCTTACTGCACTGTAGCTATCCCTCCCTCTCTCCTCCTCTTCCTTCTCTCCTCTACTCTCTCCAACAGCGTTGTGTTCTCACTCTCAGCAGAGGCTTTGTCCTTCTTTAAAGCCTCAGGCTGCGGTCCTCCACACCTGCAGATAGAGGGAGGGAGAGACTGAGAATAAGGACGGAGTGAAAGGAGAGAGCAAGTAAAAGAGAGAGAGAGACAGAGAGAGAATAAGGACAGAGAGAAAGGCAGGGACAGAGAAGGTCAAGCTATGCCAGGGGCAGCATATGCAGACAGGGAGACAAGAGGGCAGAGCGGAGAGAGAGAATGAGAGAGAGAGAATGAAGGAGAGAGAGAGAGAGAGAGAGACCGAGAGAGCAAGAGAGAAGCCAGAGACTATTACATTAGTAGCACACTGTGGCCCACTGCGCTAAGCTCCTTATGAAACCCTAACCTGATTTTAGGCCCAGAAATGAGGAGAGAGAGAAAAAAATAAAGCTGCAGTTGGAAATAGTACATTTACACATTACCACCACAAGACCACAATGCACTGGGGTGGGCTGGGCCAACCATAGACAGACACAGGGGTGTGATTTGAAGAAAGATAGAGTGTGTGTGTGTGTGTGTGTATGTGTGTATGTGTGTGTGTATTTACAAATGTAAACAACAAGTGTGTTGTTGAAGGCTTCAGGGGAAGCCCTGCACTGTTAACAGTTAACAATGAGAAGCTTTCAGCTGAGTTTAAAGTTCCCTCCTTGGGCTAGCGTCATCAACACCTGGAGCCCATACTTTTCCACTTCATTTGCCAAGGGTTATTGACTTAACTTCTACAGGTGCGTCAATTTAAAATGAACTCCAATTGAGACTGTAGGAGATTTAACCTACTGGAACTGTTGTCATAGCTAGGACAATACATAGAGGCGCTGGGGATTTGCATGTCCACGCGTCAATCGCTCAGAGCTTTTGCATGCATGATCTTTCAGACGTGATAAAACAGGTTAGTTATTTACAGTTACAGTAAGCACCGTCCATATCAGTGTTGTGGCCAAGCCACTGTGTTGGGAGGAGAGAAGAGGGGCTCAGCCCTATGTTTCCCAACCTATGTTCCCTCAGCCCTATGTTCCCTCAGCCCTATGTTCTCTCAGCCCTATGGTCCCTCAGCCCTATGTTCCCTCAGCCCTATGTTCTCTCAGCCCTATGTTTTTCTAATTTGGCACACAGAAACTTGAGGCCATGAGTAAAAAATTTAGTAAAAGATAATGGCACCAATTGGCCTATAGGTGGCACTGTTATAAGGTGTCTCACTTAAACCCTCATATCCGCCAACACTGTTTGACCTAGAGACTTGAAACGTTGTATGTACAGTTGAAGTCGGAAGTTCACATACACCTTAGCCAACTACATTTAAACTCATATGCTAACGATAAAATTCAGTATGTACAGTAATCCCATGGTACATCTCTTAACTTAGTTACATTGAAATCCTTTGTAAATCCTCTCCACAATGGCTTATCAACTTGAAACATGTTAGGGTCATCAACGACATTACCACGATGAACCATGGTACGTTTGGCATTGATATCTTAAAAAATAAGGAAACTATTAAGCATTCACTATTTTGACTATGTAAAGCTAACGCTTAAAATGATCATAACAAACTTCTTCTCATGGACTAAAAGTCAGATTCACTCCAAGTTTGGACTCATCACAATAGTCTCTAAAGAGTTTGAGAAAATACCAGTGATGTATTCAAAGCTAAAAAATACTTCTTTACATGAACCACAGGACCAAATGACACCAAATTTGGAATGTGGGCACATGATACATGTCTTAATTTAGTTTAAGAAAATATAAGGGATTGGTCAGATGGCTGAGTTATTGACAAATCAAAAATCTGATTCTACATGTCTATTTATACCACTGTAAATCCACTCCACAGTAGCCTATCAACTTGGCACTTGTCAACACTATCATGGATGTTCATAAGATTAACCACACTGAATTTGGTATTGATATCTCAAAAAACAAGCTATTAGCAACTCATTCTTTGCATATGTAATGCTACTGCTCATAATCATCTGCAATCATCTTCTCCCCATGAACCATACGTCAGATTCACTACAGATTTTGTATTTAGACTCATTTCAGCATTCTTTAATGGTTTTGAGAATAAATAGCTACCGCATTCAAATATGTCCGCACTGTACCTATAGATGCACTTTAGCACATATGCTAACGATAAAAATACTTTAAAATCTTCTCTTCAAGAACCATTAACCAGATTGACTCCAGATTTGGCATTTAGAATCAAAAAATGATTCTCTAATGAATTTGAGAATGATTCAAAGTCGGCCATGCAACACAACTAGATAGCACCATATCACACCAGGGCCATGAAAACTGAACTGACGGACATGACAATGATTACCTACTGCATTCAGAGATAACCAACCTACAGCACTAGACTAATCTTCACTTGCTTATGGTATTGCGAGATAAACATGTTATGCATTCACCTGATAGCACATCAATCCAATCAAAATCAAATCCCCCAAAATATTAGCATAAACATATTTACCAGATGTTATTGCGGGTGTAGCGAAAATGTTTGTGTTCCTAGCTCCTAGTCGGAAGTTTACATACACCTTAGCCAACTACATTTATACTCAGTTTATCACCATTCCTGACATTTAATCCTAGTAAACATTCCCTGTCTTAGGTCAGTTAGGATCACCACTTTATTTTAAGAATGTGAAATGTCAGAATAATAGTAGAGAGAATGATTTATTTCAGATTTAATTTCTTTCATCACTTTCCCAGTGGGTCAGAAGTTTACATACACTCAATTAGTATTCAGTAGCATTGCCTTTAAATTGTTTCACTTGGGTCAAACGTTACGGGTAGCCTTCCACAAGCTTCCCACAATAAGTTGGGTGAATTTTGGCCCATTCCTCCTGACAGAGCTGATGTAACTGAATCTGGTTTGTAGGCCTCCTTGCTCGCACACGATTTTTCAGTTCTGCCCACACATTTTCTATAGGATTGAGGTCAGGGCTTTGTGATTGCCACTCCAATACCTTGACTTTGTTGTCCTTAAGCCATTTTGCCACAACTTTGGAAGTATGCTTGGGGTCATTGTCCATTTGGAAGAGCCATTTGCAACCAAGCTTGATGCCATCTATTTTGTGAAGTGCACCAGTCCCTCATGCAGCAAAGCACCCCCACAACATGATGCTGCCATCCCCATGCTTCACGGTTGGGATGGTGTTCTTCGGCTTGCAAGCCTCCCCCTTTCTCCTCCAAACATAACGATGGTCATTATGGCCAAACAGTTCTATTTTTGTTTCATCAGACCAGAGGACATTTCTCCAAAAAGTACAATCTTTGTCCCCACGTGCAGTTGCAAACCTTGGTCTGGCTTTTTTATGGTGGTTTTTCTTCCTTGCTGAGTGGCCTTTCATGTTATGTCGGTATAGCATATGTATGTTATGTCGGACTTGGTTTACTGTGGATATTGTCACAGCCGGACTGGGGACCCTCGCTGCGGACCCCGGACTGGGCACCCTCACTGCGGGCCTCGGACTGGGCACCCCCGTTGGAAGCTCCCGACTGGAGGTCATCGCTGGAGGCTCCGGACTGGAGGCCGTCGCTGGAGGCTTCGTGCCATGGATCCTCACTGGAGGCTTCGTGCCATGGATCCTCACTGGAGGCTTCGTGCCATGGATCCTCACTGGAGGCTTCGTGCCATGGATCCTCACTGGAGGCTTCGTGCCATGGATCCTTACTGGAGGCTTCGTGCCATGGATCCTCACTGGAGGCTTCGTGCCATGGATCCTCACTGGAGGCTTCGTGCCATGGATCATCACTGGAGGCTTTGTGCCATGGATCATCACTGGAGGCTTCATGCCATGGATCATCACTGGACTGGAGAAACACACAGGAGGCCTGGCTCTGGGAGCAGGCACAGGACTCACCAGGCTGGGAAGACATACAGGAGGCCTGGTGCATGGGGCGGGCATCGGATACACTGGGCCGTGAAGGCGCACTGGAGGTCTCGAGCGCAGAGCCTGCACAACCCGTTCTGGCTGGATGCCCACTTCCACCTGGCAAATGCAGGATGCTGGCACAGAGCACACCGGCCTGTGAATGCTCACTCGAGACACCCTGCGCATCACCCCATAACACGGTGCCTGACCAGTCACATGCTCACCACGGTAAACACGGGGAGTTGGCTCAGGTCTAAACTCCAACTCCGCCAATCTTCCCGTGTGCCCCCCCAAAAAAAACATTTTGGGTGCTGCGTCTCGGGCTTCCGTGACCGGGTCTTGTCCCCTGCCATTCTCTCCTCCCCGGTCCAGCTCGTCCTCCCGGGTTGGCGCACGCTGCTTGATCTTTTGGTGGTGGGTAGTTCTGTCACGGCCGTCTTCCTGGAAGGAATAAGTGGACCAAAGTGCAGGGTGGTGAGCGTACATTTGAGTTTTTTAGTTTAAAATGTCACCAACTTAACAACAAACTAAAGAAACAACCGTGAAGCTTACAGGGCTAAGTGCCACAAACAAAGTTAACTACTCACACTAAAAGTAGGGAAAAAGGGCTACCTAAGTATGATTCCCAATCAGAGACAATGATAGACAGCTGTCCCTGATTGAGAACCATACCCGGCCAACACATAGAAACACAAATCATAGAAATAAAGGACATAGAATGCCCACCCAAATCACACCCTGACCAAACCAAAAAGAGACATAAAAAAGTCTCTCTAAGGTCAGGGCATGATAGATATAGATACTTTTGTACCTGTTTCCTCCAGCATCTTCACCAGGACCTTTACTGTTGTTCTGGGATTGATTTGCACTTTTCGCACCAAAGTACGTTCATCTCTAGGAGACAGAACGTGTCTCCTTCCTGAGCGATATGACGGCTGCGTGGTCACATGGTGTTTATACTTGTGTATTATTGTTTATACATAGGCTGTCATTGAAAATAAGAATGTGTTATTAACTGACTTGCCTAGTTAAATAAAGGTTTTAAAAAATTATAATAAAATTATAATAAATTGCCTGTCAGACATGACATCATTTTCATCACTTTGAAGAATATCAAATATAAACATATTTAGATTTGTTTAACACTGTTTTGGTTACTACATGATGCCAAATGTGTTATTTCACAGTTTTGATGTCTTCGCTGTTATTCTACAATGTAGTAAATAGTAAAAAAATAAAGGAAAACCCTGGAATGAGTAGGTGTGTCCAAGCATTTGACTGGTACTGTATGTGCGTGTGTGATGGGATGTATAGACATTTGTGGATAGAATGTGTAGTATATACAATGAGCCAGTCATAGCAGATGTAACAAATGTCATCAAGCTTTCATGGCTGGGATAAGTTATTTCCTCTTATGGCGCACAGCTTCAGGATAGTCTCGTTGAGAAAGATGTACGTTCGTCTTAAGATCTTGGCTCTTTCCAGAACAGAAGGTCCCATGTTTCATGAGCTGAAATAAAATAATTTTTCCATACACACAAAAAGCTTATTTCCCTCAAATTTTGTGCACCAATTTGCGTACATCCCTGTTAATGAGCATTTCTCCTTTGCCAGTATAATCCATCCACCTGACAGGTGTGGCATGTCAAGAAGATGATTAAACAGCCTGATCATTACACAGGTGCACCTTGTGCTGGGGACAATTATAAGCCACTCGGTTTTGTAAAACAACACAATGCCACAGTTGTCTCAAGTTTGAGGGAGCATGTAATTGGCATGCTGACTGCAGGCTTGTCCACCAGAGCTGTTGCCAGATAATTGAATGTTCATTTCTCTACCATAACGTCGTTTTAGAGAATTTGGTAGTACGTCCAACCGGCCTCACAACAGCAGACCAAGTGTAACCAAGCCAGCCCAGGACCTCCACATCCGGCTTCTTCACCTGTGGGATGATCTGAGATGAGCCATCCGGACAGCTGAGAAACTGTGGGTTTGCACAACCAAATAATGTCTACACAAACTGTCAGAAACCATCTCAGGGAAATTCATCTGCGTGCTCATCGTCCTCACCAGGGTCTTGACCTGACTGCAGTTTGGCATTGTAACCGACATAAGTGAGCAAATGCACACCTTTGATGGCCACTGGCACCCTGGAGAAGTGTGCTCTTCATGGATGAATCCGGCATTCAACTGTACCGGGCAGATGGTAGACAGTCTGCATGGCCAGGATCTGCACACAATTCCTGGAAGCTGAAAATGTCCCAGTTCTTCCATGGCCTGCATACTCATCAGACATGTCACCTATTGAGCATGTTTGGGATGCTCTGAATCTAAGTGTACAACATTGTCTTCCAGTTCTCGCCAATATCCAGCAACTTCACACAGCCATTGAAGAGGAGTGGGACAACATTCCACAATACACAATCAACAGCCTGATGAACTGCGAAGGAGATGTTGTGCTGCATGAGGCAAATGGTGGTTACACCAGATACTGACAGGTTTTCTGATCCACGCCCATACATTTTCTTTTAAAGGTATCTGTGACAAACAAATGCATATCTTTATTTCCAGTCATGTGAAATCCATAGACTAGGGCCTAATTCATTTATTTCTATTAACTGATTTCCTTATATGAACTGTAACTCAGAAAAATCTTTGAAATTGTTGCAGGTTGCGTTTATATTTTTGTTCAGTGTAGTTCAACTAACACCAAATGACTGCAAAATGTAGTTAAACTAGTTGAACTCCATGTAGTTCACTACATCCCAACTCTGCCCCCTCCCCCATCAGAGTCAAAGACGAATCTCATCTGTCACTCAAAGATTTGTGGTGTTTTCCATGGGATTATATTTTCCTTCATTGCAGAACCTTGATGAGTACCACGCATATCGAGATTAAGGTCGGTTATAGATTTTAATCCATTTTCTGCAGGAACTCATGCAGAATGTTTCATTGAAACAAATATTTTCAAATTAAGCGTCAGCTGTGAAACTACTCAGTCACAGTGCATTCAGAAAGTATTCAGACCCTTCCCATTTTTCCACATTTTGTTACGTTACAGCCTTATTCTAAATTGGATTAAGTAAAAATAAATCCTCATCAATCTACACACAATACCCCATACTGCCGTTCAAAAGTTTGGGGTCACCTTGAAATGTCCTTGTTTTTGAAAGAAAAGCACATTTTTTGTCCATTAAAATAACATCAAATTGATCAGAAATACAGTGTAGACATTGTTAATGTTGTAAATGACTACTGTAGCTGGAAACGGCTGATTTTTTTATGGAATATCTAAATAGGTGTACAGAGTCCCATTATCAGCAACCATCACTCCTGGCATGTTGTGTTAGCTAATTCAAGTTTATAATTTTAAAAGGCTAATTGAATATTTAAAAAACCTTTTGCAATTATGTTAGCACAGCTGAAAACTGTTGTTTGATTAAAGAAGCAATAAAACTGGCCTTCTTGAGACTAGTTGAGTATCTGGAGCATCAGCATTTGAAGGTTTGATTACAGGCTCAAAATGGCCAGAAACAAAGACCTTTCTTCTGAAACTCGTCAGTCTATTCTTGTTCTGAGAAATGAAGGCTATTCCATGCGAGAAATTGCCAAGAAACTGAAGATCTCGTACAACGCTGTGTACTTAATCTTTTCTTTTTATTGGCCAGTCTGAGATATGGCTTTTTCTTTGCAACTCTGCCTAAAAGGCCAGCATCCCGGAGTCGCCTCTTCACTGTTGACGTTGAGACTAGCCGTCATTTCTCAGGACAAGAATAGACTGACGAGTTTCAGAAGAAAGGACTTTGTTTCTAGCCATTTTGAACCCACAAATGCTGATGCTCCATATACTCAACTAGTATGAAGGAGGCCAATTGTATTGCTTCTTTTTCTTTAATTAGCACAACAGTTTTCAGCTGTGCTAACATAATTGCAAAGGTTTTTTTAAATATTCAATTAGCCTTTTCAAATTATAAACTTGGATGAGATACAACAACGTGCCATTGAAACACAGGAGTGACAGTTTCTGATAATGGGCCTCTGTATGCCTGTGTAGATATTACATTAAAAATCATCTGTTTCCAACTACAATAGTCATTTACAACATTAACAATGTCTACATGGTATTTCTGATCAATTTGATGTTACTTTAATGGACAAAAAATTGTATTTTCTTTCAAAAACAAGGAAAGTTCTAGGTGACCCCAAACTTTTGAAAGGCAGTGTATAAAATGTTTTAATATAACGTGTTAATTTAAGTATTCAGACCCTGCTATGAGACTCGAAACTGAGCTCAGATGGATCCTGTTTCCATTGATCATCCTTGAGACGTTTCTACAACTTGACTGGAGTGCACCTGTGGTAAATTCAATTGACTGGACATGATTTGGAAAGGCACACATCTGTCTATATAAGGTCCCACAGTTGACAGTGCATGTCAGAGCAAAAACCAAACCATGAGGTTGAAGGAATTGTCTGTAGAGCCCCGAGACAGGATTGTGTCGGGGGAGAAGGGCCTTACTCAGGGAGGTGATGGTCACTCTGACAGAGCTCCCGAGTTCCTCTATGGAGATGGGCTAACCTTCCAGAAGGACAACCATCTCTGCAGCACTCCACCAGGGACTGGGAGACTAGTCAGGTTCGAGGGAAAGATGAACGGAGCATTAACGTGTCAGCATTGTTATGTTTTCATGTCCAGATGCTGTCCTGTCCTGTTCCATGGGTATGTCATTTTATGCAAAACATTTTTTAAAGAGGCAGATCTTTAAGACGTGAAGGTCAATCAATTAGGTGAATTTCAAGAACTTTGAAAGTTTCGTCAACTGCAGTCGCAAAAACCCTCCCTCATGCACTACGATGAAACTGGCTCTCGTGAGGACCGCCACAGAAAAGGATAACCCATAGTTACCTCTGCTGCAGAGGATACGTTCATTAGTTAGCAGCCTGAATAAATGCTTCAGAGTTCAAGGTAACAGACACATCTCGACATCAACTGTTCAGAGGAGACTGCGTGAATCAGGCCTTCATGGTCGAATTGCTGCAAAGAAACCACAACTAAAGGACACCAATAAGAAGAAGAGACTTGCCTGGGCCAAGAAACACGAGCAATGGACATTAGACTGGTGTAAATCTGTCCTTTGGTCTGATGAGTCCAAATTTGAGATTTTTGGTTCCAACCGCCTTGTCATAAAGAAAAACCCTTGAATGAGTAGGTGTGTCCCAACTTTTGACTGGTACGGCATGTAAATAAGATATTACTGTTTTTTAATTTGAATACATTCTAATACACAAAAATGTCTAAAAAGTTGTTTTTGCTTCATTATGGGATATTGTGTGTAGATTTATGAGGGGGGGGGGGGACATTTTAATCAATTTAAGAATAAGCACTTTGAGATATCAGCTGATGTACGAAGGGCTATATAAATAAATTTGATTTGATTTGATTTGTAATGTAACAAAATGTGGAAAAAGTCAAGGGGCCTGAATACTTTCCTTATTCACTGTACATATGAAATGTATTACATTTAGTAATGATCTATGTAGTCTATTTGTACTAGAACTCTAATTATTGTCATTGCTCATTATACCTTCACATTTTAAATAGAGCATTTGGAAATGGAGACCAATGTCTAGACTGTTCCGTCAGTTCAGTTCACCTTGATGAATGTTGGCAATATGGTAGGTAATGTCAAGCTCATGAAACACGAGAATGTAATTTATCTGTGGAGGACTACTCGGTACCCTATTTGAACGGGGTAAAGTAATTCAGTTTGTGATATACAGTATGGTTTAAAAAAAAACTATTTGCATTTATATATTATGGCAACCAAAAAAGTTATCATACTTACTGTACGGACGTGGCTGGTGTTGAAGATGAATTAACCCAAATGTCATACTATTAGTGGTGCCTGGATGGGGGATCACAGCCATGTCACTGTCAGTTCACGACCTACACTTCGAGGCTATAGCATAATAGCATACTAGTACTGCTTGCGAGCGACCACTGCTGTCCTCCGTCCAACGTTTACTATTCTCCAATCCTAACAGGACTAACCCTTAGTCTACTGCAAACAACGTCAAATCAGATCGACCAAAAAATTATAAACTGATCAAATCCACCAGTCTAAGCACCAGGAAAAATTATAAATAATTAATTATATTACGTTATCATAGGTTAACACCCAGGGATTATATTTTGGCTTCCCTCTAGTCTAAAATGTCATATCGTTATAATATTTTTACAATTCTAGGGTTATTGTAAGGTGGACGAACTTCAATGTCCACTAGATGGCGCCATGTACAGTACCAGTCAAATGTTTGGACACAAGTATTCATTGAGTTTTTCCTTGTAACTATTTTCTCCATTGTGAAATAATAGTGAAGACATCAAAAATATGAAATAACACATATGGAATCATGCAGTAACAAAAAAAAGTGTTAAACAAATCAAAATATATTTTATATTTGAGATTCTACAAAGTAGCCACCCTTTGCCTTGATGACAGCCTTGCACACTCTTGGCATTCCTTCAACCAGCTTCACCTGGAATGCTTTTCAAACAGTCTTGAAGGAGTTTGCACACATGCTGAGCACCTGTTGGCTGCTTTTCCTTCACGCCGTGTCCAAACTTTTGACTGGTACTTTACTTTCACAAAATGAAATGAAAACAATCAGTTTCCAGACATTCTGAGAATTCTAAATGTTATGTACACTTTTAATGAATATGTATGTTTAATTTTAAAAAACAGGTTAAGAAAAGATTCAGAAATGCCCAAACTATCATTTGGATCCACCATTCAGGTCCAATGTCCTCAGATACACATAATAAGCATTAGGAGCCCCTCAAAAAACAACCCAGTCAGACCAAACTACATGATAGATCATGTAGACTTAAAAAAAGGCACTTGGTATGTATTATACAGGTACACACACACACACACTGGACAGAGGGGGAGACATTTAGATTGAGAGCCCCTCTGTTCCAATAGGCCTATCCACACTTGCATTTAACTTACAATAGAGCAATGTATTGGACATGCGTTCTAAGTGGTATGCTACTGTGCATATTGGTGTAGCCATAGACTCCAGTTCCAAAGGTGTTATAATGTCTTAGTGTGTTTGCTGTGAAAGATATCCACTGTGGTCTCCTGGCACTGCCTCAGGTCATAGTCACAGTAGCCGATGGAAAAACGACCCTGGGGGAGAGAAAAAAACATTGAATAAATACTACCGGATTATTATTCTGTTGGTTCTATATTTTTGACAATATAAAGTTAAGACTGAACATAGAGGGGAGAAATATCCCTGGTTGAAGTCTTGCCTTTGGTTTCTTGAAGTAATCCAGTCCTCTTCCTATCTTGATGATCCAGCCGTTGTCAAACCTTAGGGGATCATCATCATCATGCTTATAAAACCTACATAAATCAAAGACTCTATAATGTGCATGCGCCATATGGTGCATTAAAGACCTCATTCAACCTAAGCCACTGATGCTAGCTGATGCCACTGATGCATTCTGGGTGTGGAAATGGATTGATTGAAATTGATGGTGTACCTGATCTCCCTGTCGTGAAAAGTGGAGTACTGGAGGTCCAGACACACATCCTGGCTCTGTAGACTCTGTTTGAGCTCTGACAGAGCACTGGCCTGCTGAGAAGAATTGTCCCCCTGCAACACACAGACAGGTGGATTAGGGAAACAACACACGAGATACAGTAAGTAGCTTGGCATTTTGAGTAGGTTTATAACTGTACAATAAATAGCCCTAAAGAAAACAAATGGAGCAACTAAGCTATAGACCTCTTACTACCAGTTCAAACTTCTGCAATACAAATACTCAGTTGTGGCATTGATTGATAATGATATCGACGCTATTGGTACTATATCTGAGTGTTTAAAATATTTTCTGTCCTCAGAGTTGGTCATTTGAAGGGATTTTAATCTGGATTGTCTATCCTCAGCCTCAGATCAATTTAAGAGTATATGCATGGATTTGAACCTGACACAATTGATCTCAAAACCCACACGGATAAAATGTGAAAAACCCTTTTAACTCTTCATTGATTGATTTAATTCTTACTAATAACCCCCATAAATATTGGTCTAGTGGAGCACTTGCATACGATCTCAGTGATCATTGTCCCATAGTATGTATTAAAGATACGAAACAGAAAAACACTAGTAATCCTTGTTTAATTAAAAAGATACATTTTTAAAAGTTCTGCTCAAGGGTTTCTACATGACGTGTTCTACTCTGATTTAGCAGCTGTCTCCTGTATTCCTGACCCGGAGTTGGCTCTAGAAAATGTATATTCCATATTTATTCCTCTGGCAGATAAACATGTCCCTTTTAAACAATTCAGAGTCAAAGATAGAAAACCAAGAATTCGATCTTCTGCGTTATCTGAGCTCATTCAGGTGCTTTTTATTTGAGAGAAATGGTGGTGTAGTTGACCCTGGTCTGTCAATTGCCTGCTCTTCCCTCTGCCAGCCTTTAGCTGACTTGACGGTTAACCCATCAACTTCTAGTGAATCTTTTTTTTTCATTTCATCACTCTATCTGTGATGTGTTAGATGCCTTGCTTAAAATTAATGTAAAAAATAAATAAATCTGGAGCTGATTTGCTTGATCCATTTTTGCTGCAGCTCTCCGACCCCTGATTGCTGAATCATGAACCCATATTTTTAACCTGACGATTATAGCTGTTACTATCCCCAAGGTTTGGAAGGCGGCCCATGTACTCCCCCTTCACAAAGGTGGTGACCCTTGTGACCTAAATAAATGATCGGCCTATTTCTAAACTTTCTTGCTTAGCGAAAATATTAGATTCCTTGATTAATTCTCAGCTCAGCTCTTTCTTTGAAATGTATTCTAAATGTACATCCGTCAGGTTTTAGAGGGGTGGAACAGAGAAGGCTTAGTTAGTAGGCTAGCGGCCAATCCTCTAAAAGGGCTTCTGTTTTTGAGATACCCCAACCCGAGGAACTGTATAACAAAGTACAACCATGTTTTTGGATGGTTTTATAAAAATATTTGACTGAAAAAGTGGTTAAATTCATAGATATTGTGACACACCCTCTTAACTCAAACAGTGCAGAATAATGCCTGGCTGGAGGGGGAGTGGGCCACATAACCTCCTGTACCCCAATATTGCAAGTTCTGATATTGCAAAAAATGTGTTTCTCTATGGATTTGATATGTTTAGCACCTATTCCTGCAATTATGTTAGGGGGGGCCCTCTAGATTTGACTCAAAATCCAACATGACTGCAACATTACCATTAAATGGTGGTTTAATCACCTGTATATATACACATTTTAAATAAGACATTTTTCAGATTTGACCTGACTATTTTTGTGTACTTCAACTATGTTAGGAATCCAATATGCCCACCATATACACTCAAACGCATTTGTCTGGGTATATAAAAAGTCAACAGACTGCTTGGCAACACCAAGTATTCTAAATCACACGCCTCTTTGAGGATCAATGAGGCAACTGGGAGGCTCCAAATAAAGGAAATAGAATCCAACCCTGGACTCTGACACCTTCTGCCATGCTCTACAATTTGCCACCGCTGTGGTAGAACTTGCCCTTCCAGGGTTGGGCTCTTAAGTCACCTCCTTATCATTTAGAAGTGAGCTTTGATTCATTGCTAGTCCAATATTTCCGCCTGCATCCAACCAACATGACCGTCCACTGGCTCACTGCATTTGTGATGCAAATTGGGATGCTCCGGTGCACTCTTATCCTGTTCGAGTTGAGCTGCCACATTGCTTCTTCCAGAAAATCATGTCCACCATCATGGCTGTCTGCCCTGGAGTTACTTGGACTTGGTGACATTTATGGTGTACGGGGAGGATGAAACCACACATGACAAGAGCATAAGATAAGCTGTTCACCACCATGAACCAACAGCCTGACACTCAATGACTAGAAATGCCATCAACTTAGTGGGCCTTCACATGTCATATGAATTGCACCTCTCCAATATCAATGCCAACCTGAATCTCCCAGAACTCTCCTGGATAAGCCTACTCCACCATCAGTCCTCCCCTCAGGCAGTTACTAGAGACAGAGACACCATGGAACTGGACTGTCAGGAGGCCATTCAACAGACAAAATGCCACCTGGAAATGGCTGGTGTGCAATGCCTTCATATGTAACTATTTTGCTGCCAACCATGTGACACCTGACTTGCATGTAAAGAATGATCTTTCATGCTGGGGTGACTCATGCACTGGTCTGGGAAACGGTGAAGTAATGTTTGGCAATTTATTTAATTTCACCTTTATTTAACCAGGTAGGCTAGTTGAGAACAAGTTCTCATTTACAACTGCGACCTGGCCAAGATAAAACAACAACACAGAGTTACACATGGAATAAACAGTCAATAACACAATAGAGAAAAAAAAAGTATATATACAGAGTGTGCAAATTAGGTAAGATAAGGGAGGTAAAGGCAATAAATAGGCCATGGTGGCGAAATAATTACAATTGAGCAATTAAACACTGAAGTGATAGATGTGCAGAAGATGAATGTGCAAGTAGAGATACTGGGGTGCAAAGGAGCAAAAAAATAAATAACAGTATGGGGATGAGGTAGTTGGATCGGCTATTTAGATGAGCTATGTACAGATGTAGTGATCTGTGACCTGCTCTGACAGCTGGTGCTTAAAGTTAGTGAGGGAGATAGGGTCTCCAGCTTCAGTGATTTTTGCAATTCGTTCCAGTCATTGGCAGCAGAGAACTGGAAGGAAAGGCAGCCAAAGGAAGAATTGGCTTTGGGGGTGACCAGTGAAATATACCTACTGGAGCGCGTGCTACGGGTGGGTACTGCTATGGTGACCAGTGAGCTGAGATAAGGCAGGGCTTTACCTAGGAAAGACTTATAGATGATCTGGAGCCAGTGGGCAATGAACATATGCCAAACAAAAGGCACCGTAGAATGGTAAAACTTGCTGTATGTGATCGTTTATGGTGGCTGGGGATTGACTGTGAAATAGTGGTTTTTGTGTTCCATGCTTGATCTGCTCCACCTCCTCTGCAACCCATTTACTGTCCATCAAAGCCCAGGGATCATCTTCAAATGTATGCGTGTGTGGATCTGTGCTACGTCCCTCACAACAAACACTTCTTAGTTATAGTCTATGACCTCGCTATACTAAATAACCTCTACCATAACCTGAGGTCACTCTCCACCTCTCCTGCTGGTGCGTGCCCCAGTCCATAATCAATGCCAACCACCAACAGTTAATGTTAGCCAAATTATCATCCTAACTGACTTACAAATGAATATATAAAAAATATGTAGGACGTGACCTGAATGACTTTTTAGCACATTCAACATTAACAACTCTGCCCACAGGTCAATTATGTGTTGGAAAGGTCTAAAGGCAAGTCTGTTTGTGACTCCCCTTCACAACCAGACAACCAATCATTTCACTACTGGAGTTACCCCAGCAGCATTCAGACTGGGATAACATTCCAATTAGTCAACTGGTCTCTTTGGTATGTAAGCTGCATCTGCAGACTGCCTATACCGAACTGTAGAAATGGAAACGGATCACCCCACAGCTCCAATACCACGCCAGCCGTACAGGAAGGATACTGGCCTTGTCCCTGCAGCATGTCTAGAATGACCAGTTAGCTGTGCAAGCTGGTCAGACCCCAAAACAACAACCACCACTGGCTACTTTGTCTCCTCACCCTGTAAGGACACTCACATCCTGGTCACCTCAAAGACTGAATCAACATTGCACACTTAGTTTTAGTTGGGGAAAGAGGGTTGTACATATACAATACTAGAGTAGCTGACTGTTGTATTATGGTTGCGTTCCTGTAACACTAAGGTGTGCTTGTGTCCTAAAAGACTTGTTATTATTTTTGTGGAATTGCCCAATGTTGATATGTTGTAAGTGTTTGAATGAGATTAAAACATGAACACGTTTAAAAATGAGTTGGCTTTGGCTATTCAAACCAACAGAGGCATGGCAGTGACACTCATAGTCCTAGATATACCAAGAGCCTTATGAAACCATTTTAAAAGACAGAATAACACAGTACAAAATGAACAAGGGCTACTTGTATGCAGGCAAAGGTGATTGAGTGTAATCATGTTGGCCATATTGGATTCAGCATCAAATTGATTCACAACAGTCTTTATAGACATGAGTGTTGTACACAATTCTGAAAAAATGTCTAATTTACAAAATATAAAGATAATCTGTGATGGCCCCCTGACTTAGTTGCAAGAATAGGGGCAAAATATATTTTTAAATCCTTTAAGGAACCTTGGAGAAAAAGAATAATGTATATTTCAATGTCTGTGTCCACATGTTTTCCTTAGAGCCAATTACAATAGCCACAACATCAATTAAACGTGTAACTGTGTGCATTTTCATCAGGTAGGACCATACAGCACTGAATGAGTGCACATTTATTTGGCTTGAAAAGTTGTCTATTGAACAGAGACCAATTAGTGTCCTTCATAAATATTCATAGTTAATATTTCTGCCTATCGCATGTGTGTTTACAGATCTACATTTTCAAAATGCTTTAAGATATCCTAATGTTGTGTGTTTCTGTATGTAGGGCATACAATTGACAATTTGTATTCCAAATTTAAGCAATATCAGAACTTGCAATATTGGGGTACAGGAGGTTATGTGGCCCACTCCCCCTCCAGCCAGGCATTATTCTGCACTGTTTGAGTTAAGAGGGTGTGTCACAATATATATCAATTTAACCACTTTTGCAAGGAACATATTTTTATACAAACATCCATTTCATATATGGAACACCTGAGAGATATAGAAAAACATGGCTGTGTTTTGTTACACCTCAGGTAGGGGTATCGCAACATTTTGTGGGCCTTGCCACTAGCCTACAGTTAGTTACCTCTTCCTGAGAGGTCAGGAGGTGAATCCTCTTCACCTTACAGCTGGCCTTCAGCAGCATCTCACAGAACCTCAGGAAGTTATACAGCTAAGAGGGCAGAAGGGTCAAAGTCAAGATCTCATGACTAAACCAGCATGGCATCCAAGGCAGATTCCACTATCATACTAATAGACAAACCAGCTTTTGAGGGAGCAGAACACCCAGAGGTAATAGTACCTTTCTGCAGTATATCATTTGGTGAATGTGTTTGATAGTGTACGGGTAAATTACCTGGTGAATATGTCGGATGTAAGGGTCCTCCACCCAGACCTCAGTCACCCCCTCGGTGACGTAAGGCCTGAACAGAACCTCGTAACTATAGCCTGTAGCATCATCTGCTATCCTGATCTGCTCATGGTACTTCCCCTCTGAGTGGGAGAGGAGTTGAGAGAGGGAGGGATAAGAAGGGAAAGAGGCAGAGATAGGCAGTATTTCTGTTACATGCATTTGAAATACACTGAACAAAAATATAAATGCAACATTTTAAGTGTTGGTCCCATGTTTCATGGCCTGAAATAAAAGACCTCTGAAATGTTCCATTCACACCAAAAACCTTATTTCTCTCAAATTGTGTGCACAAATTTGTTTACATCCCTGTTAGTGAGCATTTCTCTTTTGCCAAGATAATACATCACCCTAACAGGTGTGGCATTTCAAGAAGCTGATTTAACAGTATGATCATTACATGGGTGCTCCCTGTGCTGGGACAATAAAAAGCCACTAAAATGTGCAGTTTTGCCACACAACACAATCCCAAAAATGTCTCAAGTTTGAGGCAGCGTGCAATTAGCATGCTGACTGCAGGAATATCCACCAGAGCTATTGCCAAATAATTGAATGTTCATTTCTCTACCATAAGCTGCCTCCAATGTCATTTTAGAGAGTTTGGTAGTACATCCAATCGGCCTCACAACCGCAGCCCACGTGTATGGCGTTGTGTGTGTGTGTGAGTGGTTTGCTGATGTCAGCTTTGTGAACAAAGTGCCCCATGGTGGCAGTGGGTTCATGGTATGGACATGCATAAGCTATGGATAACAAACACAAATGCATTTTATCGATGGCAGCTTGAATGCAGAGAGATACCGTGACGACATTTTGAGGCCCATTGTCGCGCCATTCATCTTTCCCCCTATCACCTCGCATGATAATGCCGGGCCCCATGTCGCAAGGATCTGTACACCATTCCTGGAAGTTGAAAATGTCCATGTTCTTCCTTCCATGGCCTGCATATTCATCAGACATGTCACCCATTGAGAATGTTTGGGATGCTCTGGATCGATAAGCGTGTTTCAGTTCCCGCCAATATCCGGCAACTTCGCACAGCCATTGAAGAGGAGTGGGACAACATTCCACAGGACACAATCAACAGCCTGATCAACTCTATGCGAAGGAGATGTCGCGCTGCATGAGGCAAAAGGTGGTCCCACCAGATACTGACTGGTTTTCTGATACATGCCCCACCTTTTCTTTTAAGGTATATGTGAACAACAGATGAATATCTGTATTACCAGTCACGTGAAAAACGTAGATTTATGACCTAATGAATTTATTTCAATTGACTGATTTCCTTATATGAACTGTAACTCAGTAAAATCTTTGAAATTGTTGCAGGTTGCGTTTAGATTTTTGCCAAGTATACGTATTTTAATTGCTTCTGAGTATTTTGTATGCTAAACTACACTCCAATGCATTTTGTAACAAGATCCTTTCAAAAGCTGCAATTTGTATTTTCAAAATAACAAAATACTTTTCTATACCATTTCTTTACAGCGGTTCACAATTTTGTGGCCCTCTTTTCACCCTACATTGGAAACAAAAAGTCTGATGGCACTATGGTGTGATAAGATTGTCTGCTAAATAAACAAAATGTACATGTAAAAATGAACAATTGCAAAGCATGCTCAGTATTACTCTAATGAGCTAGGCTCCGTAAAATGGTCAATGACAATACCCAGTGTGCTTTGCAGTTGTTCACTTTCACATATATTTTGGTAATTTAGCACACTCTTACCCAGTGACAGTGCATCCAACTAAGGTAAATAAACAACAACATATCACAGTCATAGCAAGTAAGACATTTGTGTAACCGTTACTGAGAATGTTGTTGATGTTCGGCCGGCTATTTGCACATTTATTTTTGTATTTTCAACTACAAAATACATGTATTTTAATACATTGGTCTTTAGTCTAGTTTGAAATGAATGCTCATCCCTGGAAGGAGGAATAAGAGGAAGGCAGCAGTAAGGTGCAGGAATGATTCCTTTGGGAAAGTGACATCCGTTCTCTGAGATCCATTACCTTCTTTTAGTTGGTTGACATGGACTTTGATCTGTTCTGCTCGGTCCATGTAGCTCTTTATCTTCTGTCTGTAGTGGACTTTCTTCGAGTCATCTTTTACAGCTGTGAACAGATGAGTAGATCAGTAAAACAGATGTTACCCTCATACCCCTGTGACTGTGACAGTGTGTGTGTTACCTTTCAGCACGTCCATCAGTAGCTGGATCCCCTCCTGGTAGCACACTAGCGACTCCTGGAAGCGCGAGCTCTGGTCCAGTTCCACGGCTCGTTTCAGGACGGAGATGGCAGAGGTCTCCATACCAGGGACTTGCGTCATGGTTCACTATCTGGTAAAAATGGACTGAGATTTTGAGTTCAATGTGTCAAGTTGTGGATATTTGTAATTCACCTGGTTAGAGTATGCCATAGACGGCAAAGGAGTATGCACATGCTTCGTCCGTCCACAGCTCAGCGACAGGAATATTAAATTCGTCTGAGTCAGCTTGAGGTATCAAGTCTTCTTTGGCACATCTTCAGAGGCAATACAATGTATCAGTAGACCCTTCTTAAACTCCCCATGCTTAGATTATATATACATCGGATGACGAGATTTCATTCCATTAATTCAAACGTAAATCTGATCAAAATCATCCTCTCATGCCACTAACTTCCTGATGTTGGTTTGTTTGCTGGCCTGTATAAAGGTACGCATGAATAATAATTCCCCCGAGCAACATATCCACGGAAGTGAAAATGCCTAAATTAAATATAAATGAATTAATTCTGAAATACACATGTAAAAAATGTTGTCAAACCATATAGTTAATCATACAATATCACATTGTAAAAAAAAAATCGACGTTTTTCACAAAGTTAATTGAAACAAATTAAAGCCATGCAGGAACGAAATGACCAAGTTTTGAAGTAAGCACGGCAACGTTAGTAAGTGACTGCTATACTGACGGCTTCCGGTGAGTGTCGTAAGTGCTGAAACACTCTAGCAATTCAGTTTGCGTTTATCCAGCTGTATTTTGATGTTTGTTGAAAATATAATTTAAAAAAATATTGACCTTATAGTAACGACACTTTATATCTCGGTAGAATCACAATTTCCTTGTCGAATTCGCATTTGACGGTTTTTGCATTATAACCTTGACTTCCTTGCTACAGACTTGTCAACCAACAAGTAAATATGGCTATGCTATGTCGTGGTCTTCACATACCTTCCCCAATTCAGGTAAGGAGTCTAAATTATTAAAGGCAGACTATCTTCCTGGCAGACAGTTGTAACTCAAATTTAAGCTATCAGTCAGATAACTGGTTGTTAGAACAACACATTTTGTAGGATCATCCGACTGTGTGTTCCTCCATAGTTAAACCAAAAACAATGTAATGTTATTCTTTCATTCATATTTGATTGTGTCTGTGCATTCTTGCAGGCTTTAACAGAAACTACGCCCCTGCCTTGGTTATTTTCATTCCGAAGCAAGTTCACCAAAGCACGGATCCCACAAGAGGTAGGGTGCTGCAGACTTTCATCAAGGGCAGGCCCATAGAATCTAAATGCAATGAATACCTCAACTCAAAGCAAACGTTTCTTACATATGTCCTTAACCCTAATTGCTCCAGTGTCATCGTCAATGGCTGATCCCTATATTGTATTTACTTTGCCACCATGGCCTTTTTTGCCTTTACCTCCCTTCTCACCTCATTTGCTCACATTGTATATAGACTTGTTTATACTGTATTATTGACTGTATGTTTGTTTTACTCCATGTGTAACTCTGTGTCGTTGTATCTGTCGAACTGCTTTGCTTTATCTTGGCCAGGTCGCAATTGTAAATGAGAACTTGTTCTCAACTTGCCTACCTGGTTAAATAAAGGTAAAATAAAATAAATAAATCCCTGGCCATTATCCCACTCTCCGAGGGTGTTTCAGGGGGAGTGATATGCATGTCCATTTCACACCACACACTTTATACTAAGGTTACACACGTGTGCATGTGTGAAACAGGACAAATATAAGCACTAGAGGTTGACCAATTAATCGGAATGGCTGATTAATTAGGGCCGATTTCAAGTTTTCATAACAATCGGTAATCTGCATTTTTGGACACCGATTATGGCCGATTACATTGCACTCAACGAGGAGATTGCGTGGCAGGCTGACTGCCTGTTACCTTGGCTCCTTGCTTCACTCGCGTAAGTTGCTAGCTAGCATTAAATCTTATCTTATAAAAAACAAACAATCTTAACATCACTAGTTAACTACACATGGTTGATGATATTACTAGTTTATCTAGCTTGTCCTGCGTTGCATATAATCGATGCGGTGCCTGTTAATTTATCATTGAATCACAGCCTACTTCACTAAATGGGTGATGATTTAACAAGTGCATTTGCGAAAAACGCACTGTTGCACCAATGTGTACCTAACTATAAACATCAATGCCTTTCTTAATAAAATCAATACACAAGTATATATTTTTAAACCTGCATATTTAGTTAATATTGCCTGCTAACATGAATATTTTAACTTGCGAGATTGTGTCACTTCTCTTGCATTCTGTACAAGCAGAGTCCGGGTATATGCAGCAGTTTGGGCTGCCTGGCTCATTGCGAACTGTGTGAAGAACATTTCTTCCTAACAAAGACCGTAATTAATTTGACAGAATTGTACATAATTATGACATAACATTGAAGGTTGTGCAATCTAACAGCAATATTTAGACTTAGGGATGCCATCCATTAGATAAAATACGGAACGGTTCCATATTTCACTGAAAGAATAAATGTTTTGTTTTCGAAATGATAGTTTCCGGATTTGACCATATTAATGACATAAGGCTCATATTTCTGTGTGTTATTATATTATTAGTCTATGATTTGATATTTGATAGAGCAGTCTGATTGAGATTTGGTTGGCAGCAGCAGGCTCGTAAGCATTCATTCAAACGGCACTTCCTGCATTTGCCAGCAGCTTTTCGCTGTGCTTCAAGCATTGCGCTGTTTATGACTTCAAGCCTATCAACTCCCGATATTAGGCTGGCAACACTATAATGCCTATAAGAACATCCAATAGTCAAAGGTATATGAAATACAAATGGTATAGAGAGAAATAGTCCTATAATGCCTATAATAACTATAACGTAAATCTTCTTACCTGGGAATATTGAAGACTCATGTTAAAAGGAACCACCAGCTTTCATATGTTCTCATGTTCTGAGCAAGGAACTGAAACGTTAGCTTTTTTACATGGTAAATATTGCACTTTTACTTTCTCCAACACTTTGTTTTTGCATTATTTAAACCAAATTGAACATGTCATTATTTATGAGACTAAATAGATTTTTATTTATGTATTATATTAAGTTAAAATTAGTGTTAATTCATTATTTTGTAATTGTCATTATTACAAATATATATATACACACACACACACTGCTCAAAAAAATAAAGGGAACACTAAAATAACACATCCTAGATCTGAATTAATGAAATATTCTAATTAAATACTTTTTTCTTTACATAGTTGAATGTGCTGACAACAAAATCACACACAAATTATCAATGGAAATCAAATATATCAACCCATGGAGGTCTGGATTTGGAGTCACACTCAAAATTAAAGTGGAAAACCACACTACCGGCTGATCTAACTTTGATGTAATGTCCTTAAAACAAGTCAAAATGAGGCTCAGTAGTGTGTGGCCTCGACGTGCCTGTATGATCTCCCTACAATGCCTGGGCATGCTCCTGGTGAGGTGGCGGATGGTCTCCTGAGGGATCTCCCAGACCTGGACTAAAGCATCCGCCAACTCCTGGACAGTCTGTGGTGCAACATGGCGTTGGTGGATGGAGCGAGACATGATGTCCCAGATGTGCTCAATTGAATTCAGGTCTGGGGAACTGGCGGGCCAGTCCATAGCATCAATGCCTTCCTCTTTCAGGAACTGCTGACACACTCCAGCCACATGAGGTCTAGCATTGTCCTGCATTAGGAGGAACCCAGGGCCAACCGCACCAGCATATGGTCTCACAAGGGGTCTGAGGATCTCATCTCTGTACCTAATGGCAGTCAGGCTACCTCTGGCAGGCACATGGAAGGCTGTGCGGCCCCCCAAAGAAATGCCACCCCACACCATGACTGACCCACCGCCAAACCGGTCATGCTGGAGGATGTTGCAGGCAGAACGTTCTCCACGTCTGTCACATGTGCTCAGTGTGAACCTGCTTTCATCTGTGAAGAGCACAGGGCGCCAGTGGCGAATTTGCCAATCTTGGTGTTCTCTGGCAAATGCCAAACATCCTGCACGGTGTTGGGCTGTAAGCACAACCCCCACCTGTGGATGTCGGGCCCTCATACCACCCTCATGGAGTCTGTTTCTGACCGTTTGAGCAGACACATGCACATTTGTGGACTGCTGGAGGTCATTTTGCAGGGCTCTGGCAGTGCTCCTCCTTGCACAGAGGTAGCGGTCCTGCTGCTGGGTTGTTGCCCTCCTCCACGTCTCCTGATGTACTGGCCTGTTTCCTGGTAGCGCCTCCATGCTCTGGACACTACGCTGACAGACACAGCAAACCTTCTTGCCACAGCTCGCATTGATGTTCCATCCTGGATGAGCTGCACTACCTGAGCCACTTGTGTGGGTTGTAGACTCCGTCTCATGCTACCACTAGAGTGAAAGCACCGCCAGCATTCAAAAGTGACCAAAACATCAGCCAGGAAGCATAGGAACTGAGAAGTTATCACCTGCAGAACCACTCCTTTATTGGGTGTGTCTTGCTAATTGCCTATAATTTCCACCTGTTGTCTATTCCATTTGCACAACAGCATGTGAAATTTATTGTCAATCAGTGTTGCTTCCTAAGTGGACAGTTTGATTTCACAGAAGTGTGATTGACTTGAAGTTACATTGTGTTGTTTAAGTGTTCCCTTTATTTTTTTTGAGCAGTGTATAAAACTAGGCATCGTTTTTTTGGGGGGGGTCCTCCAATAATCGGTATCTGCGTTGAAAAATCAGAATCGGTCGACCTCTAAGCACCCATTTATTATATTATAACACTTGTGTTATATCCTAATGGCAATGATCATGGAAATGACATTTTTAAACAAACCTTTGCGATCCTTTGAATCCGTAGTAAATCTGTCTTTCTGTGTCTACAGATTCTGGATGAGCGGTCTCAAGAGCATGAGAAGTATGGTGGAAACCAGGAGCAGCCACATAAACTGCACGTGGTGACGCGGGTCAAGAGCACCATGCGCCGGCCCTACTGGGAGAAGAAGCTAGTGGAGGGACTCTGCTTGCAGAAGGTGGGGCTCCTATCACTTTGGATTAATAACCTCACATCTGAGGGATAGCCTAGTGTGTGGCAATCTTACCCTGCGTGGGTGTAGGCGCAAGATTTTGCTCCAGCCAAACTGTAACACACCTGATTCGACTAATTGAAAGTTGCCCACCCCTAGCCTTTCCTCTAGCAGTGCGTATTTGTATTGAGTTCAGTTGTGTGTTGTGCTTGCTCTTGCAGTAATATAAAGTTATAATTCTAATTGCTAACTTGGTTGCACTGTAATTGTTCTTTGCTCCTCTCCTCAGGCGTATGTACCTGTAATTCACAAGAACATCCCTTCAGTCAACAACCAGCTGAAATTCATCAAGCATCTTGTGAGGTAAGGCTGCTCGGGTTTGCAAGACCTGTTATTACTTTGTTAGCGCAGGGCTATTATTAAATACATCTGTTAATTCCTGTCAAGTGTATGCTACTGTTTATCAATTGAGTGTGTGGTTAGTTGATCCTGACAACTGAAATCTGCTGTAATTCAATACAGATGAACTTTGACCATCTTTCTCTCTGTTCAGGATCCAGCCACTGAAGCTTCCCCATGGTCTCCCTGCTGAGGAAGACATGGCCGACAACTACCTGAACAGCAAAGGAGAGCTGATCGTACGACGACGCCTCAAACCTGTAGAGTGCAAAGCCATCGAGTCATAGCCAGCACTATACCCAAGCCATTTTGTCAGTGGTTCTGTTTGAATACTGAAAATGCATTGTCCCTTCCTCAAAGTAAACACTGACATGACTGGATTGGCTGTGTAGTGGATCCCATGCTTTCACCTATCCAATCTGTATAGAACACAAATGAATGGTTTTACAGTCTAGCCTACCAGAAATCAGCTGTGATTCAAATTACTATATTGGTGAAATCCCTGTACCTGTGTTCATTCTAGACCTGGACTGAGAAACACTTCTATAGCTCACCCCTTTGTATTATATTTCAAATAAAAACATAACATGTACATGTTAATGTGTATAAAATACATCCATGCAATCGAGGAAGTCAGAGGAAAATAATGTGCCAGTGATGATCAGCTTATTTTAAGATCAAGCCCATTTTTATAGAAAAACTCAAACCTGTGCTACCAATCACATTGATTACACAAAGGTGGCTGTGGAATGCAGCTGACCTTGGCACTTGGTTGTTGCTCATGAAAAGCTGGATTGAAGTTTTTCCCCCACAAATCGTGTCGACAAATGACATGGATCGATGTTAATTTAGCTAGCCATAGTGTTAGCAAGGATGATTATTTATAATGTTAAATGGTAACAGCATCAGGTCTGAGGGTTTCCAGTTCTAGACTTCATTTGGAATCGATGAGTCAGTTAGGTATCCTTTTCTTTGCAGGTTGAAAATAAACAACCAAAAAGCACTTGAATGTAATTAAATATGAACTCATATGATTAAGTCCACACACACAAAACAAAGCATGGAAGACTGGCATAAATAGGAAAATGATAAACATGGGAATGGAACAAAACAGGAAGAGATGGTTCTGCCGGTTAGTAGCCCAGCGAGAGAGATGGAAGTTGATGGCTGACAGGGTCTTCTAGTCGTCTTCAGAGTCTGAGTTGTGTCCTCTCCCCCTGATGGTCTTCTTCTCCACTTTGATGAACTTCGAACCAGATTTCTGTGTCAGGGTGGGGGGCTCCATGAGGTTACCACTGGGGAGAAGACAAAGTGTAGGGAGGGGAGTTACGAGACTTGATCTGAACTAAGTAGAACTTAATGTCTAATCAGCCTGTGTTTGTGCATGAACTGGTAAGGCTTTTTTATTCCTTTTGCAAATGAACCAATGGCCTCAAATGCCTAACAGGAAATACCTAGACAGATCATTTTTCTATCTAGAGGTGTGATTATCTTCAGGAAATCACTCCTGTCTGTGTACCTGTAGTTGATGATGTCAGAGCAGCCCAGTCTCCACTCCAGCACCTCTGTGGGGAACTCGTCTGTGTTTCCTAGGTCTGTGAAACCCACTATGTAGTCCTTGGTCTTCCCATCCTTTACCAGCGCCAGCGTGGGAATCACCTTGATCCGCAGCCTATCTGTCAGGAATGGAGCCTTGTCCACATTCAGCTTGATGAACTTGGTCTCCAGGTGCTTCTTGGCCAGGACGCTAAGGTGCTTATCCAGCATCTTGCATCTTTAGAATGCAGGGGAGAGGAGACAGCAGGGTTAGCTCCTGGTAGAAGCTGCAATAAAGATTTCTTGGGCAATAAACCTCTTTCTAATCCTTTTCTTAGGATTTAGGAGGATAAGCTCACCCTGGATCTCAATTAATTTGCAGCAATAAAACAGCAGTAGGTTTTAGGCCTGTAATGGCAGGAGAAAAACAGGTAGAGAAGAAAACATTGCTGTGTTGCAAACCTGAAGGTGGAGTCTCTGTAGAAATGGCAGACCACTCGATTGCTCTCCTTCACCTCAGGGAAGAAGTCTTTCTCACTGGGAATCTCCTTGTACTCCCCGTGCCCTTTACCCAGCCACTCCTGAGGGGACAGAGCACAAACATGCCATGATGAGTGTTACTGGTATGAAATAACTGGATGGACTAAATCAAATGCTTGTTTGGCATCCACCATATGGCTCAGCCAATGTGACCACTCTGTCTTTCCCTCCTACCTGCTTTTGTTTCTGGGATTTCTTGAGGGCCTCCATCCTCCTCTCCTTCAGCTTTTCCATCTCATCGTCATCCATGCGCTCCAGCTTCCCCAGCTCTGCATCCAGCTGCTCCTCCACCATCCTGGCTGACTGCAGCACCTGCTGCTCCAGCACCTTGGCCATGATCTCCATCGACTGACTCGCCATGATGAAGAGCCTTATGAAACTTCTGACACTCACTCTATATTCCTGAAGGGATGGGGAAGAGTAGAATGAGAATGATTGCATTTCAGAGATTTAATTTATATGGTTGGCCCAACGATTAAGGCAAACTAATACCACAGATAGAACAATGAGACAGATATTTCACCTGATGTATAAATGTGAAGCATCCACTTGGCGTTTCCAAACACTACCAAATATGGTAGCGAGAGGAAGCCCAATGGCCGGGCGGTCGGAGGAGATGGATTTTCGGCGACGTTCTGCATTTTCTCATTATTAAACGTTTGTTTCCAAAACTAGAATCTGTTATAAACAGATTATACTAAGTTTTGTAGACTGTTTTGCCAAAATCACTTTATTTACAAGGAGTGCAAAGACGAAATTAGTTAATGCACACGCGCACTTCACAGTGTAGGCTAACTGAAATTCGAAGACGTATGCTTGAACAGGCCAATAGGACTTCCTTAGTTCGTGCTTGGCTCTGCCCACTATGACTCATTTGTTCCCATTGGAAACGACATCTGTCATATCATATCTTGGTTTAGTTAAACAAATCTTTGCTGGTGACCATGGTAACGAAACACCTTGATCAAAGATATTTGTGCCTGGATGTTTTCAATATATGAAAATAGCTAGCTAACCAGCTAAAGTTTGTTAATTAGCTAAATTACTGTAGCATACTATTAATCGCATCATATTTCAGACAAAGTTGAGAAATAGAAAGTGTCCTACAATGAACAAAGGTACAATCACTGGCGTCGTTTTAGCCTAGCTGGCGCCATCAAGCCTGACCTGCCGCAGGTAGAGCTGCTAGGCTAACAATAGCTTCGATGCAACCAAGATAGTTTTTACATTGTGCTGGACTCTTAAAAACTTTCTTGGTTGTATCGAAACTAGTCTAACAACTGCGCGGCCAGAGTCAGAGAATGCTAAATTAGCTAGCGAGCTGTCAAAAACGACCAAGACTTCACCCATACGTCCCATGATAAGATCAACCTCTTATATTAATATTATTTTAATAGGGCCTACTGAATGTATTATTTGCCCATGACTATCAATATTACCACAATAACAAACTGGCAAGCCTACTTACCAAAAGCGGTCCGTACAAAAAGGCATGATCCACTTTCTGCAGAGACTGCAGCGCGCGCAAAGACTACGCAGTATTACCGTGGCTTTACGTCACAGGTAAATAAATAAAGGCTCGTTGCACTTTAAACATCATTGATAAGTAGTACCTTAGTCGCATTCCTTATTTTATTGTATTTTATTGTGTAAAGACCAAACAGTTTCGGTTATTATAAGCAAGTGCTCGCTATAAAATGTCCACTATCATCCTTGGGCCCAAGAAAGGGAAAGTAACCATACGTTTCGACCAGCAGAAGCTTGACAACTCTTCCCTACAGGTTGGCCGCTTCGTTGGCGTAGCCGTGAACCTATTCTAGTAATTAAATACATTTTCAAAATGTGAAAAAATGATGTATTATTAGTTAGCTGGCTAGCAACAGCAGGCCACTGTGTGTAGGCCAGGGGTGGGGAGGTCCGACCTACGAGACCGTTCGATCAGGCCCCCGAGCCAATTCATGAATACATTTTTTATATATATTTAAAAAATGCTATTAGAGGTAATTTTTCCAAGAAAAATAAAATGTTTGGTAGCGCTAGACAGCTCGTCTTCACCGAGCACCTGCCTGTACGTCAGAAAAATTGCTACAGTAAATGAAAGAAACGTAGATCCGTCGAAGTGTATTCCTAGTTTGTGGGGATGCACATGCAGTAATGAGAAAGACCAATTTGGAGAGTCATTACAGCTCGAAACATGCTAAACTGAATGCAATGATAACTTCGTGTGGATAAAGTAATTGCTATTCTGCGGGGTTTGGGTGACCAACAAGCCGCATTTACGAAACTTAGTTTGGATGGGGAAAATTTGTAAAAGAGTTGCTAACACCAAAGTTAAATTGTCCCAACGTGTCAGTTTGTCTCGAAGAATCGTCACAGAGCGGATAACTGGCATGGCACAAGATATCGAAAGAAATTGAAGGACTCCGCAAGAAATGTCGAGTTTTTCTCTGGCATGTGATTATTAATTTAAGCAACTGACAACAAATACGGCCATTTTTGTGTGTGGGATTACCGCGGAGTTTCACACAGGGGAGGAATTGCTCTCTTTTGAAGCCATGCATAGCACCACCAGAGGTGAGAACTTTAAAAAAACATGTTTTTAATTTACAACAAATCAATACAGAGAGTACATGAGGGAACACAAGTATAGATTCTATACAATGGACAATTGAGCTAGGGGGTTTTTCTTAAACTTCTTCATATAGTGGTGGGCAGGATAATATTTATGAATAATTTTAAAGGAAACTTCCTTAATTTAGTTAACAAGTAGGTATGTGTGTGGCAACATCCAACCTTTTTTTCCAACAGATATTATCAATAAATCCATTCCAATAAGGCAATAAGGTATAGTAGATACAACATCCTGATGAAACAAGGTTCGTATCGCTCTGTTGTTGAATGGACCAAAAGAGAAACAAATCTTTCCTACTGATGGGTCAACAGGGTTAATGGAAGGTAGGCTCTGAGGGTCAGGTCTTGACACAGTTCCTGAATAATAGAGCAACACCTGAGGGAATGGCATCTAAAACAATTGCAAAATCTTTAGGTGTTACAGGTAGAGGTCGACCGATTATGATTTTTCAACGCCGATACCGATACTGATTATTGGAGGACCATAAAAGCCGATACCGATTAATTAATTAATTTGTAATAATGACAATTACAACAATACTGAATGAACACTTATTTTAACTTAATATAGTACATCAATCAAATCAATTTAGCCTCAAGTAAATAATGAAACATGTTCAATTTGGTTTAAATAATGCAAAAACAAAGTGTTGGAGAAGAAAGAAAAAGTGCAATATGTGCCATGTAAAAAAAAGCTAACGTTTAAGTTCCTTGCTCAGAACATGAGAACATATGAAAGCTGGTGGTTCCTTTTAACATGAGTCGTCAATATTCCAAGGTAAGAGGTTTTAAGTTGTAGTTATTATAGGAATTATAGGACTATTTCCCTCTATACCATTTGTATTTCATTAACCTTTGACTATTGGATGTTCTTATAGGCACTTTAGTATTGCCAGTGTAACAGTATAGCTTCCGTCCCTCTCCTCGCTCCTCCCTGGGCTCGAACCAGCAACAAAACGACAATTAGCGCGCACTAACTAGCTAGCCATTTCACTTCGGTTACACGAGCCTCATCTCGGGAGTTGATAGGCTTGAAGTCATAAACAGCGCAATGCTTGAAGCACAATAAAGAGCTGCTGGCAAAACGCACGAAAGTGCTGTTTGAATGAATGTTTATGCGCCTACTTCTGCCTACCACTGCTCAGTCAGATACTTGTAATATCTAGTATTATCATCAACCATGTGTAGTTAACTAGTGATTATGATTGATTTATTGTTTTTTATAAGATATGTTTAATGCTAGCTAGCAATTTACCTTGACTTGCTGCATTCACGTAACAGGCAGTCAGTCTCCTTGTGGAGTGCAACGAGAGAGAGGCAGGTCGTTATTGCGTTGGACTAGTTAACCGTAAGGTTGCAAGATTGGTTCCCCGAGCTGACAAGGTGAAAATCTGTCGTTCTGCCCCTGAACAAGGCAGTTAACCCACGGTTCCTAGGCCGTCATTGAAAATAAGAACTTACCTAGTTAAATAAATGTGTAAAAAAAAATAATAATACCGATTTCCGATTGTTATGAAAACTTGAAGTAGGCCCTAATTAATCGGCCATTCCGATTAATCGGTCGACCTCTAGTTACAGGTACCTTGTAAAGTGGTAAGAATTCCTTATAACTGAGTAAAAGACCCTCTGCATTTACCAGTTGGCTCACCAATAGGATATTATTTCAGAACCAATATTCTAAAAACGAAGAACTATTTTTATACAATATTTCCTGATTATTCCGTATATAATATCTGTGTGGAGAAAAATTGTGTTTATAAATTAAGGACCATGACAAGAACCTGCCGATGAAAAGCAGAAAGTTTCACTGGAACTTTGTCAATATTATAATTGCAAAACAATATGAAGTTAAGACCACCAAAAGTAGAGAAGACATGATGAATAATAAAATTCCAAATAGAAGTGGGTCTTAGGAATTGTTTTATCCAATTGATCTTAAAAGTATTATTTAAGGTAGTAAAGTCCAGAAAATTCAGCCCACCATTCTCATAAGTGTTCATTACATCAGTTTTCCTAATGTAATGGGTACGGTTTCTCCACAGAAAGTTGAAAAGCATCTGGTCTAACTCCTTGCTTATTTTACTGTCAAGATATAAAGTTAAGGCGCCATATGGTTAGTCTAGAGATACCTTCAGCCTTGGTTATTAGGACTCTACCTTTTAAAGATAAGTCCCTCTGTAGCCATTGATTTAGCTTCTTCTGGGTTTTTTTAATATGAAGGTTAAAATTTAGTAAGCCTCTAGACTTCTGATCCTTTGTAATGGTTATGCATAAATATGTATGTTCTTTTACTGGAATACCATAATATGAAGGTGTCACACAATCTTTGACAGCCATGAGTTCACATTTATTAATGTTAAGATATAGACCAGACGCTTTGGAAAAGGATTGTATCACATTGATCGATATGGGAATTTGGTTAGCGTCTTTCAGAAAAAGTGTAGTATCGTCAGCCATCTGGCTTATAATAATTTCTTTACCAGCTATGGAAATACCTTGTACAGGACTATTATTTAAAGAATTTGCAAGAAGTTTGGTGATTAATAAAAACAGGTACGGAGAGATAGGACAACCTTGCCTAATTCCTCTCTTTAACTCAAATCTAGGTGAGTTAAATTCCTGACAGTTCGTAGAGCTATATAATCTTCTGTAAAATGTGCTACAGTATTTCGCAATTCATTTTTGGTCATCGGTAATAACACCATCAATGTTTAACTTATGGATAGTGTTATTTTTAGAGTGAAATTTTTCAAGTCTAAAGAAATAGGATGAATTCTGTTCTCCCTCCTCAATCAATTTTTTTCCTAGATCTAATAAAGGCTCCTTCTGCTATTAATCTATATTAATCTTATCCAGTTTATTTTGTAACTCTTTCAGTTCCATCTTCTCCCCCGAGAGGCCGGCTAGGGACCTCTGAGAAAGGCAAGTTATCTTAATGATCAGCTTTTCCTTTTCAACTCTTCTGGTCTTAGCAGGATTACTACCATATTTTCTAAGGTATTTGGACACCTCAAATTTAAAGAGCTCCCAGTTCTTGCAATAAGATTTTTCTTCACAAGCCCTTTCCCTAAAGTGTGAGAGCAGATCTTTAAGCTGACTTCGGTCGTTATTTGTAGTGTTTCCTCTGACACATTGGTGTGGCTGGCTTCTGGGTTAAGCGAGCATTGTGTCAAGAAGCAGTTCAGCTTGCAGAGTCATGTTTCGGAGGACTCGTGGCTCTCGACCTTCGCCTTTCCTGAGTCCTTACCGGAGTTGCAGCGATGGGACAAGACTGTAACTACCAATTGGATATTACAAAATTTGGGAGAAAAGGGATAAAAGTACTAAAATAAATATATTTTAAAAAGGTGTGAAGAGGATCTGTCTCTAATGTTTCTGTGTTGTTTTCTCAAATGAAAATGACATTTTTGTCTATTTGTGAACTCGCCAATCTGTTTTATTTGATTGTCACTCTCTCAGCATATCTGCCATGTGAGCCCATTTTGCAGTTTATCATAATGGCATGCATCACCAATGCAGCCATATGCCTTTCAGTAGGATGGCATAACTGGCCTAAAGCCTCATAGTCCGCCCAAACCCGTATGCGGTAGCGTAACTACAGCCTCAAGCTCATTAGCATAACGCAACGTTAGCGATTTCTAAAAATCGCAAATGAAATGAAATAAATATGCCTGCTCTCAAGCTTATCCTTTTCTTAACAATCCTGTCGTCTCAGATTTTCAAAATATGCTTTAGAACCAGAGAAAATCAATAATTTGTGTAAGAGTGGTGATAGCTAGCTTAGCATTTAGCGTTAGCATTTAGCACGCAACATATTCACAAAAACCAGCCAAGGAATCAAATAAAATAATTTACCTTTGAAGAACTTCAGATGTTTCAATGAGGAGACTCTCAGTTACATAGCAGATGTCCAGTTTTTCCTGAAATATTATTGTGTAGGACACATCGTTCCCTTTTGTTACTATGCATTTGGCTACCGAAACTAACCGAAAATTCAGTCACCTACATGTCAAACTTTTTTCCGAATTAACTCCATAATATCGACTGAAACATGGAAAACGTTGTTTGAATCAATCCTGAAGGTGGTTTGTCATACATCTCTCCATTGAAAGCACCGTCCTTGTAGCCTGGTTTGTTCTGAGATTCGAATGGAAAAATACTGGGAGCTGAGTTTTGCGCACCAAATGCCACGCAGACACCAAGAGGGACACTTGGCAATTGTAGTCTCTTATGGTCAATCTTCCAATGATATGCCTACAAATACGTCACAATGCTGCAGAGACCTTGGGGAAACAAGATAAAGAGTCCGTTCATTCCTGTCGCATTCACAGCCATATAAGGCGATCATGGAAAATGTAGCCTCAGAAATCCTGTGCATTTCCTGGTCGGTCATACATCTTGGTTTTGCCCGAAGCATTTGTTCTAAGGGACTCACAGTGAAAATCTTTGCAGTTCTGGAAACGTAAGACTGTCTTCTTTCCAAAACTATCAATTCCAAGCATATTCGAGCATCTTTGTGACAAAATATTGCGCTTAAAACGGGCACGTCTTTTTATCCAAAAATGAAATACTGCCCCTAGAGTACTAACAGGCTAATGGGCATGTGCAATCAATTTGCTCCTTGTCAATCAATCAATCAAATTTATTTCTAAAGCCCTTACATCAGCTGATGTCACAAAGTGCTGTAGAGAAACACAGCCTAAAACCCCAAACAGCAAGCAATGCAGGTGTAGAACTCCCTAGGAAGAAACCTAGAGAGGAACCAGGCTCTGAGGGGTGGCCAGTCCCCTTCTGGCTGTGCCGGGTGGAGATTATAACAGAACATGGCCAAGATGTTCAAATGTTCATAGATGACCAGCAGGTGAAATAATAATAATCACAGTGATTGTAGAGGGTGAAACAGGTCAGGAGTAAATGTCAGTTGGCTTTTCATAGCCGATCATTCAGAGTATCTCTACCGCTCCTGCTGTCTCTAGAGATTTGAAAACAGCAGGTCTGGGACAGGTAGCACGTCCGATGAACAGGTCAGGGTTCCATAGCCGCAGGCAGAACAGTTGAAACTGGAGGAGCAACAGCACGGCCAGGTGGACTGGGGGCAGCGAGGAGTCATCATGCCAGATAGTCCTGAGAAAGAAAGAGAGAGAAAAGAGAGAATTAGAGAGCATACTTAAATTCACACAGGACACCGGATAAGACAGGATAAATACTCCAGATATAACAGACTGACCGTAGCCCCCCAGCACAAAGTATTGCAGCATAAATACTGGAGGCTGAGGCAGGAGGGGCCGGGAGACACTGGCCCCGTCCGACAATACTCACGGACAGGGCCAAACAGGCAGGATATAACCCCACCCACTTTGCCAAAGCACAGCCCCCACACCACTATTTTTTATTTCACCTTTATTTAACCAGGTAGGCTAGTTGAGAACAAGTTCTCATTTGCAACTGCGACCTGGCCAAGATAAAGCATAGCAGTGTGAACAGACAACACAGAGTTACACATGGAGTAAACAATTAATAAGTCAATAACACAGTAGAAAAAAGGGGGAGTCTATATACATTGTGTGCAAAAGGCATGAGGAGGTAGGCAAATAATTACAATTTTGCAGATTAACACTGGGGTGATAAATGATCAGATGGTCATGTACAGGTAGAGATATTGGTGTGCAAAAGAGCAGAAAAGTAAATAAATAAAAACAGTATGGGGATGAGGTAGGTGAAAATGGGTGGGCTATTTACCAATAGACTATGTACAGGTGCAGCGATCGGTTAGCTGCTCAGATAGCAGATGTTTGAAGTTGGTGAGGGAGATAAGTCTCCAACTTCAGCGATTTTTGCAATTCGTTCCAGTCACAGGCAGCAGAGAACTGGAACGAAAGGCGGCCAAATTAGGTGTTGGCTTTAGGGATGATCAGTGAGATACACCTGCTGGAGCGCGTGCTACGAATGGGTGTTGCCATCGTGACCAGTGAACTGAGATAAGGCGGAGCTTTACCTAGCATGGACTTGTAGATGACCTGGAGCCAGTGGGTCTGGCGACGAATATGTAGCGAGGGCCAGCCGACTAGAGCATACAAGTCGCAGTGGTGGGTGGTATAAGGTGCTTTAGTGACAAAACGGATGTGCTGAGTAGAGTGTTGGAAGCAATTTTGTAGATGACATCGCCGAAGTCGAGGATCGGTAGGATAGTCAGTTTTACTAGGGTAAGTTTGGCAGCGTGAGTGAAGGAGGCTTTGTTGCGGAATAGAAAGCAGACTCTTGATTTGATTTTCGATTGGAGATGTTTGATATGAGTCTGGAAGGAGAGTTTACAGTCTAGCCAGACACCTAGGTACTTATAGATGTCCACATATTCAAGGTCGGAACCATCCAGGGTGGTGATGCTGGTCAGGCGTGCGGTTGCAGGCAGCGAACGGTTGAAAAGCATGCATTTGGTTTTACTAGCGTTTAAGAGCAGTTGGAGGCCACGGAAGGAGTGTTGTATGGCATTGAAGCTCGTTTGGAGGTTAGATAGCACAGTGTCCAAGGACGGGCCGGAAGTATATAGAATGGTGTCATCTGCGTAGAGGTGGATCAGGGAATCGCCCGCAGCAAGAGCAACATCATTGATATATACAGAGAAAAGAGTCGGCCCGAGAATTGAACCCTGTGGCACCCCCATAGAGACTGCCAGAGGACCGGACAGCATGCCCTCCGATTTGACACACTGAACTCTGTCTGCAAAGTAATTGGTGAACCAGGCAAGGCAGTCATCCGAAAAACCGAGGCTATTGAGTCTGCCGATAAGAATATGGTGATTGACAGAGTCGAAAGCCTTGGCAAGGTCGATGAAGACGGCTGCACAGTACTGTCTTTTATCGATGGCGGTTATGATATCGTTTAGTACCTTGAGCGTGGCTGAGGTGCACCCGTGACCGGCTCGGAAACCAGATTGCACAGCGGAGAAGGTACGGTGGGATTCGAGATGGTCAGTGACCTGTTTGTTGACTTGGCTTTCGAAGACCTTAGATAGGCAGGACAGGATGGATATAGGTCTGTAACAGTTTGGGTCCAGGGTGTCTCCCCCTTTAAAGAGGGGGATGACTGCGGCAGCTTTCCAATCCTTGGGGATCTCAGACGATATGAAAGAGGTTGAACAGGCTGGTAATAGGGGTTGCGACAATGGCGGCGGATAGTTTCAGAAATAGAGGGTCTAGATTGTCAAGCCCAGCTGATTTGTAGGGGTCCAGGTTTTGCAGCTCTTTCAGAACTTCAGCTGAATGGATTTGGGAGAAGGAGAAATGGGGAAGGCTTGGGCGAGTTGCTGTTGGGGGTGCAGTGCTGTTGACCGGGGTAGGAGTAGCCAGGTGGAAAGCATGGCCAGCCGTAGAAAAATGCTTATCGAAATTCTCAATTATGGTGGATTTATCAGTGGTGACAGTGTTTCCTATCTTCAGTGCAGTGGGCAGCTGGGAGGAGGTGTTCTTATTCTCCATGGACTTAGAGTCGCGTTGTTCGAACTGGCGAGAGCTTTCCAAGCTAAAGGTTAGCTGATGACCGGTTAGCTGAAGACGGCTAGCAATGTTTTGCTGACTGATAGCTGGTAGTTAGCTGGCTAGCTTCAGTTGAGGGGTTCCGGATCCGAAGTAAATATAAATACTTTAGGAAGAATAGCTACATTGGGTGAGGCGGGTTGCAGGAGAGTATTTAGAAGTTGAGGTTTAGCAAAATGTTTTAAAAGATATGCGAAGAAAAATATGTAAAAATGAAGAAAAAAACCGATATATACAAGGGACACGACACGACGTCTTACTGCTACGCCATCTTGGGAGCCAAGAGGGATAACTTCAACCACCAACTTACCATCCTGAGACAAGGCTGAGTATAGCCCACAAAGATATCCCCATAACTGCCATAACTATGCTTGGCCTATGGATAATATCATGCTTTCGAATGCTGTTGAAGATGACAAATTCCCCTCTTTACCGGTTACTCCGCGCAAACCTCCACCCTCCAAAACACCCAACATGAACTCTGACATCGAGGCTACCCTCTCCTTACTCATCAACTCCAGGTCTGACGCCATTGAGAAAATGGTAGGAGCGAACACCATGGTTATCGAAGGCTTGAAAAATACTGTGGAGTTTGCATGTGGTGAAATCAAGGATGTGAAAATGAGAGTGGCAGAAGTTGCGAAAGGTGTGGAAAAGAATAACAATGTCTACCATAGACGTCTCACTGATCTGGAACAATACACAAGATGGAACCTGAGACTCTACGGCTTGCCAGAGGTGGAGAATGAAGATGTGCGAGGAGAGGCTATCTGCATCTGCCAAGAAGTTATGCCTGCAGAGAAGAACAAAGTTGGTGATACCATCGACATTGTGCATCGCCTCGGCAAGAAGTAACAGCAAAACGATTCAAGACCAAGGGGTATTATCATCCTCTTCACTGCCAGATCCTACAGGGATGCTGTCTGGAAAGCTGCTAGGAAGAACGCCTTCCTTCAGAGCCATGGTCTGCATTTCGCTGAGCATCTCAGCCCGGAGGACATACAAAGAAGGAACAAGTTGTGGCCAAAGATCAAAACAGCACAAAATGAGGGAAAGGCTGCTTACTTTGTCAGAGGACGAGGCTTCATCAACGGTTCGGTAATCCATATTCCTCCCTAGAATCTCACCAGAAGGAACAGATTGATGGTTTCGGCCATGGTATTCTCATTTTCCTTGTATTGATTAACGTTACCTAACAAGCATCAGGTGACAATATTTCAGAATACTCAGGTACCTCAATAGTTTATTTATGTATGACCAGAAGGCCTATTTTGTTAACAAACTTACGAACTAAGATACTGTTTTAAAGGGCATACAGGTCTGCTCTGACTTTACACATGTATTGTTCTATTTAGTTATTCATACTTATTTCCAAGTGAAAAAGGTCTTAGGAACATGTATATGTAAAACATTTTTTATTCCATTTTTTTTAATGATCAGATTTCATATTCACTTAAAATAGTAGGTATCCTTTTATTAAAATGATTATTTTGTATTTTATTTCTCAGAATAGTTCCTGATTACACTAAAGGTTTTCTTTAGTCTCTGTTACTACAAGAACCCTTGTTTTGGTCTTGAACAGAATTTTCTGTTGAATTTCAAAAGCCGGATAACAACTAGCTCAGAGTTTATGGTATAACCTATTTTCACTTTAAGTTGACTTAAAATGGTGCAGATCTCGGTTCCTTATCTGTCAAAGGTGTGTATGGGAGGCGAAGTCAGGTGCAGGAGAGCAGAGTGTAGTGAACAGAAACCTACCCACATCCTGGTTTACTCTCTCCACCTGCCCGTTACTCTCGGGATGAAAACCTGAGGTGAGGCTGACCAAGACCCACAGATGTTCCATGAACACTCTCCAGACCCTGGACGTGAACTGGGGACCCAGATCAGAGACTATGTCCTCAGGCACCCCGTAGTGCCGGAAGACGTGAGTGAACAGGGCCTCCGCAGTCTGTAGGGCCGTAGGGAGACCGGGCAAAGGGAGGAGACGGCAGGACTTAGAAAACCAATCCACAGCGACCAGGATCGTGGTGTTGCCCAGTGAGGGAGGAAGATCCGTCAGGAAGTCCACCAACAGGTACGACCACGGCCATTGTGGAACGGGTAGGGGTTGTAACTTCCCTTTGGGCAGGTGCCTGGGAGCCTTGCACTGGGCGCACACCAAGCAGGAGTTAACATAAACCCTCACGTCCTTTGCCAAGGTGGACCACCAGTACTTCCCACTAAGGCAACGCACCGTCTGACCGATGCCAGGTTGACCAGAGGAGGGTGACGTGTGGGCCCAATAGATCAAACGGTCGCGGACAGCAGACGGGAAGTACAGGCGCCCAGCTGGACACTGGGGGGGAGTGGGCTCTGTGCGTAACGCCCGCTCGATGTCCGCGTCCAGATCCCACACCACCTTTGCCACCAGGCAAGAGGCCGGAAGTATGGAAGTGTGATCCATGGACCGCTCCTCTGTGTCATACATCCGGGATAGTGCGTCTGCCTTAGCGTTTTGGGAACCTGGTCTGTGGGACAGAGTAAAACCAGAGAGCACGGCTCCTATCCCAGCCTCTTACGCGTCCACCTCCACTATGAACATCAAAGAGGGATCCGGATGAGGCAGCACGGAAGCCGACGTAAACAGAGCCTTCAGGTGACCAAAAGCCCTGTCCGCCTCAGCCGACCACTGCAGTGAGCACAGCACAACAAGGCGATTCAATAATGTATTGTATGCTGCTGCATAAATTGTTATACACCAGGGAGATATGTACAGTGGGGCAAAAAAGTATTTAGTCAGCCACGAATTGGGCAAGTTCTCCCACTTAAAAAGATGAGAGGTGTAACGGCTTTCTAATGGTGAAGGAGAGTCGGACCAAACTGCAGCGTGTCTATTGCGATTCATCTTTAATAAAAAAACGTAACACACAACAAAACACTAACACTACAAAACGAAAACCGAAAACAGCCTATACAAGTGTCTACTAACCTCTAACCAGGACATCAAGACACACAGGACAATCACCCACAATACAACCAAAGAATATGGCTGCCTAAATATGGTTCCCAATCAGAGACAACGGTAAACACCTGCATCTGATTGAGAACCACTTCAGACAGCCATAGACTCTCCTAGAACACCCCACTAAGCTACAATCCCACTATACACACATACCAAAATCCCAAGACAAAACACACCACAATACAAAAACTCTATGCCACACCCTGGCCTGACCCAATACATGAAGAAAACACAAAATACTTAGACCAGGGCGTGACAGAACCCCCCCCCTAAGGTGCGGACTCCCGAACGCACCTCAAAACAAATAGGGAGGGTCCGGGTGGGCGTCTGTCCATGGTGGCGGTTCCGGCGCGGGACGTGGACCCCACTCACCAATGTCTTAGTCCCCTCTCCTCGCGTCCCTGGATAGTCCACCCTCGCCGCCGACCATGGCCTAGTAGTCCTCACCCAGAAACCCACTGGATTGAGGAGCA
This sequence comes from Oncorhynchus nerka, assembly GCF_034236695.1. Classification (NCBI taxonomy): domain Eukaryota; kingdom Metazoa; phylum Chordata; class Actinopteri; order Salmoniformes; family Salmonidae; genus Oncorhynchus; species Oncorhynchus nerka. The sequence goes on from NC_088396.1 coordinate 22,069,916, forward strand.
GATCGGGACTGAGGGGCAGCTCGGGACTGAGGCAGCTCGGGACTGAGGGGAAGCTCAGGAGTGAGAGAAAGCTCGGGAGTGAGAGAAAGCTCGGGAGTGAGAGAAAGCTCGGGAGTGAGAGAAAGCTCGGGAGTGACGGGAGTGAGAGAAAGCTCGGGAGTGACGGGAGTGAGAGAAAGCTCGGGAGTGAGAGGAAGCTCGGGAGTGAGAGGAAGCTCGGGAGTGAGAGGAAGCTCGGGAGTGAGAGGAAGCTCGGGAGTGAGAGGAAGCTCAGGAGTGAGAGGAAGCTCAGGAGTGAGAGGAAGCTCAGGCAGGTTGATGGATCTACCAGATCCTGGCTGGCTGGTGGTTCCGACAGATCCTGGCTGACTGGCAGATCCTGGCGGATCCTGGCTGACTGGCGGATCCTGGCTGACTAGCGGTTCTGGCAGATCCTGGCTGACTGGCGGATCCTGGCTGACTGGCGGATCCTGGCTGACTAGCGGATCTGGCAGATCCTGGCTGACTGGCAGATCCTGGCTGACTGACGTATCCTGGCTGACAAGCGGATCTGGCAGATCCTGGCTGACTGGCGGTTCTGGCAGATCCTGGCCGACTGGCGGATCCTGGCTGACTAGCGGATCTGGCAGATCCTGGCTGACTGGCGGTTCTGGCAGATCCTGGCCGACTGGCGGTTCTGGCAGATCCTGGCCGACTGGCGGATCCTGGCTGACTAGCGGATCTGGCAGATCCTGGCTGACAAGCGGATCTGGCAGATCCTGGCTGACTGGCGGTTCTGGCAGATCCTGGCCGACTGGCGGATCCTGGCTGACTAGCGGATCTGGCAGATCCTGGCTGACTGGCGGATCCTGGCTGACTAGCGGATCTGGCAGATCCTGGCTGACTGGCGGATCCTGGCTGACTAGCGGATCTGGCTGACTGGCACTTCTGGCGGATCCTGGCAGACTGGCGGATCCTTGCTGACTGGCGGATCCTGGCACACTGGCGGATCCTGGCTGAATGGCGGATCTAACTGATCCTGGCAGACTGGCGGCACTGGTGGCGCTGGGCAGACTGGCGGCGCTGGGCAGACTGGTAGCTCAGGCGGCGCTGGGCAGACGGGTGGCTCAGACGGCGCTGGGCAGACTGGCGGCGCTGGGCAGACTGGCGACGCTGGGCAGACTGGGAGCACTGGCGGCGCTGGGCAGACTGGCGGCGCTGGGCAGACTGGGAGCACTGGCGGCGCTGGGCAGACTGGCGATGCTGGGCAGACTGGCGGTGCTGGGCAGACTGGTAGCTCAGGCGGCGCTGGGCAGACTGGCGGCACTGGGCAGACTGGCGGCGCTGGGCAGACTGGTAGCTCAGGCGGCGCTGGGCAGACTGGCGGCGCTGGGCAGACGGGTAGCTCAGACGGCGCTGGGCAGACTGACAGCTCTGGATGCTTCATGCAGGCTGACAGCTCTGGCTGCGCTGAACAGAGGAGTACTGGTGCCTCTGGAATGAGGGGCTCTGGCGCCTCTGGCATGAGGGGCGGTAGCTCTGACAGCGCCGGACAGGCGGGAAGCTCCGGCAGCGGCGCCGGACAGGCGGGACGCTCCGGCAGCGGCGCCGGACAGGCGGGACGCTCCGGCAGCGCTGGACAGGCGGGACACACTGTAGGCCTGATGCGTGGTGCTGGCACTGGTGGTAATGAACCGAGGACACGCACAGGAAGCCTGGTGCGGGGAGCTGCTACCGGAGGGCTGGGGTGTGGAGGTGGTACTGGATAGACCGGACCGTGCAGGCGCACTGGAGCTCTTGAGCACCGAGCCTGCCCAACCTTACCTGGCTCGATGCCCACTCTAGCCCGGCCGATACGAGGAGCTGGAATATACCGCACCGGGCTATGCACCCGCACTGGGGACACCGTGCGCACCACTGCATAACAAGGTGCCTGCCCGGTCTCTCTAGCCCCCCGGTAACCACAGGAAGTTAGCGTAGGTCTCCTACCTAGCGTAGCCATACTCCCTGTGAGCCACCCCCCAAGAAATTTTTGGGGCTGACTCTCAGGCTTCCATCCGCTCTGCCGTGCTAGCTCCTCATAATGCCGCCTCTCTGCTTTTGCTGCCTCCAGCTCGGCTTTGGGGCGACAATAATCTCCAGGCTGATCCCAGGGTCCTTTACCGTCCAGTACCTCCTCCCATGTCCATTTCTCCAGGTAGTGCAATCTCTCCCACTGTAGCTGCTGCTGCTCCTGCTGCTGCTGCCTCTGTTGCTTCTCCTGTGGCTCCTGCCTGTTGACACGCTGCTTGGTCCTGTGGTGGGTGATTCTGTAACGGCTTTCTAATGGTGAAGGAGAGTCGGACCAAACTGCAGCGTGTCTATTGCGATTCATCTTTAATAAAAAAACGTAACACACAACAAAACACTAACATTACAAAACGAAAACAGCCTATACAAGTGTCTACTAACCTCTAACCAGGACATCAAGACACACAGGACAATCACCCACAATACAACCAAAGAATATGGCTGCCTAAATATGGTTCCCAATCAGAGACAACGGTAAACACCTGCCTCTGATTGAGAACCACTTCAGACAGCCATAGACTCTCCTAGAACACCCCACTAAGCTACAATCCCACTATACACACATACCAAAATCCCAAGACAAAACACACCACAATACAAAAACTCTATGCCACACCCTGGCCTGACCCAATACATGAAGAAAACACAAAATACTTAGACCAGGGGCCTGTTGCACAAAACTAGGATAAGGGATTAAGCCAGGATATCTTGGTGATCCTGGCTCAATTGATCCGTAATCCGGTTGCACTAAAGATGGATAGGGGCAGGAGGATATGTTATGGTATAAATTACCATGGAGATTTATTCTGTGGAGCTAGCCTGCTCCAGACCAGGCTAAATTCCAGGATCTATTTAATCTCATCCCTAATGTCAGTCAGCAGTCACCACAAATGGAAACCAATAGTTATTTCACTGCTCACTATACATTGTTATCACATATAACTAGACCCACTGTTATTATTTAAACGTTTGTGATCATTAATTTCAATGATTTTGGATAAAAAATGATTTTTAGATGATGTTGCTATCATTAGATAATTTACAGTTTCCCATAGACTATAAGGCTATATATAAAATGATAGAATATTAGGGCCACAGAGGGGAAAAAAACACAAGTCATAATATTGTAACCAGTTGTTTTAAAGGACAGTTGTTAAATTGACAGATGTGGGGCATTTCGTGAAATTGTACTTCAGTATGGTTTCATAAACAAAGACATGCTGATGTGCCAGAATATTAAGTATCACATTGTCATAAGTATCAAAACTGTAAAAACAATATGTAGCTTTTCTGCAGAAAGAACCAGCCTCATAAATTTATGACTTTATCCTTTTTCTTCAGTGTGGCCCTAGTACTCTGTCATAAACAAATACACATTCCATATGAATATAAAAACACAATGTGTAACATTATGTTCCTTTATTGAATAAGGACAAAACAAAGCAGGTAAACCATCAGCTCCTTTCGAAACTGAAGTCACAGTGACTCTACAAGATGGAAAGCACAGAATCCAAGCATATTATACAAAATGATACATACACATTCAAAGGTCTGTATATAACACACCCTGCATGTCTGCACACTAAAATAAATGCAGGACAAATCCATACACATCAACTGAACAGACAAATGAATGGATGCAGTAGCCTCCCTGCAGCCTTGTATTACACACAGTATACCGCACAAACATCATAAGAGGCCAAATTCGTCAAAAACGAACCCAAAAAAACCAAATTCCTCTGCCACCGCAGGACATATTTAACCAAAATTGAAAGCACACATACTAACTAAAATAATTCAACACATATTGGTCCCTCAGCAGCCGACCACTGTCGTCATCAGGGAAGATTGCCGGATTGTCCCAGTCCATGGCTGGTGGCACTCTGGGGGCCCTCTCCTTCCTCAGGCAGGCCACATTGTGGAGGACAGCACAAGCCACAGTAATATCACATGCCCTAACAGGGCTGACCCTTAATTTGTGAAGGCAGTGAAAGCGTGCCTTCAGGAGGCCAAAGGTCATTTCAACTCTGGCCCTGGTCCTGGCATGGGCATGGTTGTAGGCCTGCTGTGCTTCCTGGGGGTCTGTGAAAGGTGTCAGGAGAAAAGGCTGGCAGCCATACCCCCTGTCTCCCAGCAACACACCAGAGAATTCACCTGTCAACACAAAATCTCATCATTACTACCTCATAAACACAGTGATATTCTTGACACAGCCATGATGGTTATAAATAGGGGTTGTGTGGCTTACCTTGTGATAGGCACTGATAGATTTCAGAGGCCCGAAAGATTCTGGAGTCATGGACTGAGCCAGGCCATTTTGCCACAACATTGCTGATCACACAGTCAGCATTGCAGACCATCTGAAATCATAAGATGAGGAATATTACACCAATCAATGCACATCACTGGCAATGCAGAGTGTTCGTCAATGGACAATATCAAAAGTTATGTTCACCTGAACATTAATGCTGTGAAAGGATTTCCTATTCACAAAAATCGGCCTCATGGGCACCTGAGGGGCTTTTATCCTTATGTGTGTGCAGTCCACTGCACCAATGACATTGGGGAAACCTGTCACACAAAGTAATGAGTATCCTACTATGTGTTAACAGTTGTCCTGTAATTTGTAGATCCTCTTACCTGCAATCCTATAGAACTCCTCTTTGATGTCACAGAGTCTTCTGTGGCCAGGGAAGGAGATGAAGACATCTGCTAATGCTTTGATAGCCAGACACACACTCCTTATTGTGCGGCAAATTGTGGCCTTGTTCAGCTGTTCTGCATCCCCCACTGAGTACAGAAAGGCTCCACTAGCAAAAAAGCGCAAGGCCACACAAACCATTTGCTCCACACTCAGTGCATGGCTCCGTGCAGTGCGGTGCTTAATCCTGGGACCCAGCAGTCTGCATAGATACCTGATGCCATCTGCAGAAAGCCTGTATCTTTCATATAGATGGTCATCAGGGAAGGCCAGTGGGTCCAACCGGTCCCTGAAGACCCTTTCTCGCCTGAAGGCTCTCAGCACAAGTGCTTCTTCATCCACCACATCTCGCACGAATGGGCATGCCATTGTCAGAGCAGAAAGGAACACACAATTGTGGGCCTTCATATAGGCTAGTGGCCACACCTGGTGCTGGGGGGGTGGGCAAAAGAGGGCGATGCCTTATAACGATGACTTGGTTGTACTGATTGCTGGGAAAATAAAAAAAACCTTAGAAAGATGTCACCGTCCTGTGTGCTCACAATAAGAGCTCATATGTCATGGCTCACTTGACTTTACGAGAATATACCTAATTTTTATTTTGAGCTGTGTCATCTTCTTGGAGCTGGGGGAGGAAAGAAAAATAATGATTAATACATTTGTGTTACAGTTAGCATACAGTGTACATTGAAGGCATATCTCACCTCCCTCTCAAGTTTTTTTATTTCAAGGTCCAGTTTCCTAATTGTCCTCTTTTTTATTTCGGACTCCAGTGCAAGATTTTCCATCTTTTTCTTCTTGTACTGAATGTCTATGTCTGCCAGTTCTATTTGGCGCCGGAGGTGGTTGCCATACAACTTTCTGATAGCTTGTGAGCTCTGTGAACACAATACAATTAGCGCAGCTGGAATTTGGCAGGATGTGGTGTCCTTTTTATTAATACGCACTATGTTGCCAGGCTGGTTTTCCCACTGTATAGCATCTGGGTCCTGTAAAAGAAATTAGATTTTTGATTTTGATGAGGACTCCTCACCATTGTAGAGTAAATAGTACTTTCACAGTCTTAACATGATACCTCATGCCTTCTGGAATCCAGAGAGATGGTCTCCTCCTCATCATCGTCTCCATCATGTGCTGTTGCTGCTGCACTGGGGCCTTCACCCTATCACATTTAATCAGATTCATATTGAAGCTAGTAGACAAGACATGCCAGGCCTACAGTATGCCTTTGATGGAGTACTCACTGGATCAGCATCGTCTGGTGCTTGTGCTGGTGGCTCTAACAGGAACACAGTGCTGCCAGGCACTGCAAGGCAATAGGTAAACCAAAGTCAGACAGTCCAAATTGATTCAATATGAATGTGGTTGTATCCCATGTAGAGATGGAAGGACATACCTTGAATGAAGCGGGTGGCATCTTGGGAGGAACCTATGCTCGTCTCTTTCCCCCCAGGGATCCCCTCTAAGACGGGCCTGCCTTTATTTAGCTCCAAGGCCATGTCCTCTGCTGGGGTAAGGTCAGCCTTTGGTGACCCACCACCCGTGCCTTGTCTGTGGGTATTCTTTTTCACTGCTAAAACAGTACAGACAATGTGTGAGCAGGCACCTTCTGGGTACAATATATGCTTGTGCTTTGTTAAATATTAGTCAGGGACCATACCATTCTGCAGAAAGTTCTTGTATTTGATTTTGACCTGCTGCCATGTCCGTTTTGGCCCGTTCATGTTTAATCTACACACACACACACACATTTAATGGAGTCACACTGCAAAAAATTACTTGGTATTTTTGTCTTGTTTTCAGTAAAAATATCAAAAAATGTATCATAGCTTTATACAGTGTGATGGAGTTACTTTACACAATTTCACTCATATCTGCAGTGCATTTCAATTAAAAATTTAACCGTTTCATAATTACAGTACAACTGCATTTTTGGAGATGTGAATTAAATATTTGAATTGTAATTGTGATGTTTCAGCGGAGCGGTGAGTGTGTAATTGTGCACTACTTACGCATTCAGGCGGTCTGCAATACTTTGCCACGCTTTTTCTCTTTGCTTTATCACTGTGGCGGTGTTGCCTTTCTTCTTAATTATATCTTTTACCTCCTCGTATGCCTCCATGAGGATTTGTGCTTCCGACGGAGAAAAGTACGCGGCTCTAGTTGCCATGGTAAATCAGTTAATCTGTGATCTGTGGCGGGGTCTATTTGAGTGAGCCGTGAGCGCGCACCTATCCAGGATTGGTTTCACCTGGCTTAATGAATCCGTGTCTGCTCATCCTGGCTTGGTCTTTGTGCAACCAATTAAGCCTGGACGCACATGTTTTGGCTTCATTGAGCTCAGCTGAGTCATTTATCCCGGATGTCTTAATTCTACTTTTGTGCAACAGGCCCCAGGGCATGACAAGAGGCCTGTAATTTTCATCATAGGTACACTGGAGGACAGAGGAGCCTCTTAAAGAAGAAGTTACAGGTCTGTGAGAGCCAGAAATCTTTCTTGTAGGTGACCAAATACTTATTTTCCACCATAATTTGCAAATAAATAAATTAAAAATCCTACAATGTGATTTTCTGGATTTTTTTTCTCATTTTGTCTGTCATAGTTGAAGTGTACCTATGATGAAAATTACAGGCCTCATCTTTTTAAGTGAGAGAACTTGCACAATTCGTGGCTGACTAAATACTTTTTTGCACAACTGTATACTGTAGCTAAGAAAGTAAAACTAAGTGTATGTTGTTTAGTAAGCTGTTAGTAGCCCATGTTCCTCACCCTAATAAACGGTCACGGACAGCAGACGGAACATCTGCACTTGTTGGTGCACATGTAGCCTATAGACTGTGTCATGACGTTGGCCTGGGGGGGAGGTTTATGACCCCCATAAATACCTTTCCCCTTTTTCCTCTCTCTACTCTACCGATGTGACTATTGAACATTCCTTTGTTAACATTGAGAGAGAGTCTGGTGACATCAAAAGATGGGAATCGGAACCATATTTCGGTAATCCAACCAGTTTAATATATGAGTTGGGACTTAATGAATATGATGTCAGTTCAGTTGGCGTCTGAGACATGATTACTGATGATAGGACGACATAAACGGTATCTTGGAAAATGTACACATTCTAGTTATCAGATTCACATGGAATTGTTGTGCAACTTAAATGTTTAAATATGAAACTACTTGTGAAAAGATGAAATTTTTAGCTTCTTAATGAGAGAACGGTTTGTCAGAACACCACTCTGCTCACCCAGAGGCCCCGCCCAAGTCAAATCAAATCAAATCAAATTTATTTATATAGCCCTTCGTACATCAGCTGATATCTCAAAGTGCTGTACAGAAACCCAGCCTAAAACCCCAAACAGCAAACAATGCAGGTGTAAAAGCACGGTGGCTAGGAAAAACTCCCTAGAAAGGCCAAAACCTAGGAAGAAACCTAGAGAGGAACCAGGCTATGTGGGGTGGCCAGTCCTCTTCTGGCTGTGTGTTTCGGGTAGAGATTATAACAGAACATGACCAAGATGTTCAAATGTTCATAAATGACCAGCATGGTCGAATAATAATAAGGCAGAACAGTTGAAACTGGAGCAGCAGCACAGTCAGGTGGACTGGGGACAGCAAGGAGTCATCATGTCAGGTAGTCCTGGGGCACGGTCCTAGGGCTCAGGTCCTCCGAGAGAGAGAAAGAAAGAGAGAATTAGAGAGAGCATATGTGGGGTGGCCAGTCCTCTTCTGGCTGTGCCGGGTGGAGATTATAACAGAACGTGGCCAAGATGTTCAAATGTTCATAAATGACCAGCATGGTTGAATAATAGTAAGGCAGAACAGTTGAAACTGGAGCAGCAGCATGGCCAGGTGGACTGGGGACAGCAAGGAGTCATCATGTCAGGTAGTCCTGGGACATGGTCCTAGGGCCCAGGCCAGTTGAAACTGGAGCAGCAGCATGGCCAGGTGGACTGGGGACAGCAAGGAGTCATCATGTCAGGTAGTCCTGGGGCATGGTCCTAGGGCTCAGGTCCTCCGAGAGAGAGAAAGAAGGAGAGAATTAGAGAACGCACACTTAGATTCACACAGGACACCGAATAGGACAGGAGAAGTACTCCAGATATAACAAACTGACCCTAGCCCCGACACATAAACTAATGCAGCATAAATACTGGAGGCTGAGACAGGAGGGGTCAGGAGACACTGTGGCCCCATCCGAGGACACCCCGGACAGGGCCAAACAGGAAGGATATAACCCCACCCACTTTGCCAAAGCACAGTCCCCACACCACTAGAGGGATATCTTCAACCACCAACTTACCATCCTGAGACAAGGCCGAGTATAGCCCACAAAGATCTCCGCCACGGCACAACCCAAGGGGCGCCAACCCAGACAGGCCGACCACAACAGTGAATCAACCCACCCAGGTGACGCACCCCCCAGGGACGGCATGAGAGAGCCCCAGTAAGCCAGTGACTCAGCCCCGTAACAGGGTAGAGGCAGAGAATCCCAGTGGAAAGAGGGGAATCGGCCAGGCAGAGACAGCAAGGGCGGTTCGTTGCTCCAGAGCCTTTCCGTTCACCTTCCCACTCCTGGGCCAGACTACACTCAATCATATGACCCACTGAAGAGATGAGTCTTCAGTAAAGACTTAAAGGTTGAGACCGAGTTTGCGTCTCTGACATGGGTAGGCAGACCGTTCCATAAAAATGGAGCTCTATAGGAGAAAGCCCTGCCTCCAGCTGTTTGCTTAGAAATTCTAGGGACAATTAGGAGGCCTGCGTTTTGTGACCGTAGCGTACGTGTAGGTATGTACGGCAGGACCAAATCAGAGAGATAGGTAGGAGCAAGCCCATGTAATGCTTTGTAGGTTAGCAGTAAAACCTTGAAATCAGCCCTTGCTTTGACAGGAAGCCAGTGTAGAGAGGCTAGCACTGGAGTAATATGATCAAATTTTTTGGTTCTAGTCAGGATTCTAGCAGCCGTATTCAGCACTAACTGAAGTTTATTTAGTGCTTTATCCGGGTAGCCGGAAAATAGAGCATTGCAGTAGTCTAACCTAGAAGTGACAAAAGCATGGATTAATTTTTCTGCATCATTTTTGGACAGAAAGTTTCTGATTTTTGCAATGTTACGTAGATGGAAAAAAGCTGTCCTCGAAATGGTCTTGATATGTTCTTCAAAAGAGAGATCAGGGTCCAGAGTAACGCCGAGGTCCTTCACAGTTTTATTTGAGACGACTGTACAACCATTAAGATTAATTGTCAGATTCAACAGAAGATCTCTTTGTTTCTTGGGACCTAGAACAAGCATCTCTGTTTTGTCCGAGTTTAATAGTAGAAAGTTTGCAGCCATCCACTTCCTTATGTCTGAAACACATGCTTCTAGCGAGGGCAATTTTGGGGCTTCACCATGTTTCATTGAAATGTACAGCTGTGTGTCATCCGCATAGCAGTGAAAGTTTACATTATGTTTTCGAATAACATCCCCACGAGGTAAAATATATAGTGAAAACAATAGTGGTCCTAAAACAGAACCTTGAGGAACACCGAAATTTACAGTTGATTTGTCAGAGGACAAACCATTCACAGAGACAAACTGATATCTTTCCGACAAATAAGATCTAAACCAGGCCAGAACATGTCCGTGTAGACCAATTTGGGTTTCCAATCTCTCCAAAAGAATGTGGTGATCGATGGTATCAAAAGCAGCACTAAGGTCTAGGAGCACGAGGACAGATGCAGAGCCTCGGTCCGTTGCCATTAAAATGTAATTTACCACCTTCACAAGTGCCGTCTCAGTGCTATGATGGGGTCTAAAAACCAGACTGAAGCATTTCGTATACATTGTTTGTCTTCAGGAAGGCAGTGAGTTGCTGCGCAACAGCCTTCTCTAAAATTTTTGAGAGGAATGGAAGATTCGATATAGGCCGATAGTTTTTTATATTTTCTGGGTCAAGGTTTGGCTTTTTCAAGAGAGGCTTTATTACTGCCACTTTTAGTGAGTTTGGTACACATCCAGTGGATAGAGAGCCGTTTATTATGTTCAACATAGGAGGGCCAAGCACAGGAAGCAGCTCTTTCAGTAGTTTAGTTGGAATAGGGTCCAGTATGCAGCTTGAAGGTTTAGAGGCCATGATTATTTTCATCATTGTGTCAAGAGATATAGTACTAAAAGACTTGAGCGTCTCTCTTGATCCTAGGTCCTGGCAGAGTTGTGCAGACTCAGGACAACTGAGGTTTGGAGGAATACGCAGGTTTAAAGAGGAGTCCGTAATTTGCTTTCTAATAATCATAATCTTTTCCTCAAAGAAGTTCATGAATTTATCACTGCTAAAGTGAAAGTCATCCTCTCTTGGGGAATGCTGCTTTTTAGTTAGCTTTGCGACAGTATCAAAAAAGGAATTTCGGATTGTTCTTATTTTCCTCAATTAAGTTAGAAAAATAGGATGATCGAGCAGCAGTAAGGGCTCTTCGGTACTGCACGGTACCGTCCTTCCAAGCTAGTCGGAAGACTTCCAGTTCGGTGTGGCGCCATTTCCGTTCCAATTTTCTGGAAGCTTGCTTCAGAGCTCGGGTATTTTCTGTGTACCAGGGAGCTAGTTTCTTATGAGACATTTTTTTAGTTTTTAGGGGTGCAACTGCATCTAGGGTATTGCGCAAGGTTAAATTGAGATCCTCAGTTAGGTGGTTAACTGATTTTTGTCCTCTGGCGTCCTTGGGTAGGCAGAGGGAGTCTGGAAGGGCATCAAGGAATCTTTGTGTTGTCTGTGAATTTATAGCACGACTTTTGATGTTCCTTGGTTGGGGTCTGAGCAGATTATTTGTTGCAATTGCAAACGTAATAAAATGGTGGTCCGATAGTCCAGGATTATGAGGAAAAACATTAAGATCCACAACATTTATTCCATGGGACAAAACTAGGTCCAGCGTATGACTGTGACAGTGAGTGGGTCCAGAGACATGTTGGACAAAACCCACTGAGTCGATGATGGCTCCGAAAGCCTTTTGGAGTGGGTCTGTGGACTTTTCCATGTGAATATTAAAGTCACCAAAGATTAGAATATTATCTGCAATGACTACAAGGTCCGATAGGAATTCAGGGAACTCAGTGAGAAACGCTGTATATGGCCCAGGAGGCCTGTAAACAGTAGCTATAAAAGTGATTGAGTAGGCTGCATAGATTTCATGACTAGAAGCTCAAAAGACGAAAACGTCATTTTTTTTTTGTAAATTGAAATTTGCTATCGTAAATGTTAGCAACACCTCCGCCTTTGCGGGATGCACGGGGATATGGTCACTAGTGTAGCCAGGAGGTGAGGCCTCATTTAACACAGTAAATTCATCAGGCTTAAGCCATGTTTCAGTCAGGCCAATCACATCAAGATTATGATCAGTGATTAGTTCATTGACTATAATTGCCTTTGAAGTAAGGGATCTAACATTAAGTAGCCCTATTTTGAGAAGTGAGGTATCATGATCTCTTTCAGTAATGACAGGAATGGAGGTGGTCTTTATCCTAGTGAGATTGCTAAGGCGAACACCGCCATGTTTAGTTTTGCCCAACCTAGGTCGAGGCACAGACACGGTCTCAATGGTGATAGCTGAGCTGACTACACTGACTATGCTAGTGGCAGACTCCACTATGCTGGCAGGCTGGCTAATAGCCTGCTGCCTGGCCTGCACCCTATTTCATTGTGGAGCTAGAGGAGTTAGAGCCCTGTCTATGTTGGTAGATAAGATGAGAGCACCCCTCCAGCTAGGATGGAGTCCGTCACTCCTCAGCAGGTCAGGCTTGGTCCTGTTTGTGGGTGAGTCCCAGAAAGAGGGCCAATTATCTACAAATTCTATCTTTTGGGAGGGGCAGAAAACAGTTTTCAACCAGCGATTGAGTTGTGAGACTCTGCTGTAGAGCTCATCACTCCCCCTAACTGGGAGGGGGCCAGAGACAATTACTCGATGCCGACACATCTTTCTAGCTGATATGCACGCAGAAGCTATGTTGCGCTTGGTGATCTCTGACTGTTTCATCCTAACATCGTTGGTGCCGACGTGGATAACAATATCTCTATACTCGCCAGTTTTAGCTTTAGCCAGCACCATCTTTAGATTAGCCTTAACGTCGGTAGCCCTGCCCCCGGGTAAACAGTGTATGATCGCTGGATGATTCGCTTTAAGTCTAATACTGCGGGTAATGGAGTCGCCAATGACTAGAGTTTTCAATTTGTCAGAGCTAATGGTGGGAAGCTTCGGCGTCTCAGACCCCGTAACGGGAGGAGTAGAGACCAGAGAAGACTCGGCCTCTGACACCGACCCGCTGCTTAATGGGGAAAACCGGTTGAAAGTTTCTGTCGGCTGAATGAGCGACACCGGTTGAGCGTTCCTACAGCATTTCCTTCCAGAAACCGTGAGAAAATTGTCCGGCTGCGGGGACTGTGCCAGGGGATTTATACTACTATCTGTACTTACTGGTGGCACAGACGCTGTTTCATCCTTTCCTACACTGAAATTAACCTTGCCTAACGATTGCGTCTGAAGCTGGGCTTGCAGTACAGCTATCCTCGCCGTAAGGCGAGCACAGCGGCTGCAATTAGAAGGCATCATGTTAATGTTACTACTTAGCTTCGGCTGTTGGAGGTCCTGACGAATCGTGTCCAGATAAAGCGTCCGGAGTGAAAAGTTGAGGAAAAAATAAATAAATATATGAACGGTAATTAAAAAGTGAAAACCGTAAAGTTGTCAGGTAGCAAAATAGGTTGGCAACAAAACGCACAGCAACTCGAAAACAAGCCTGCAAGTTGTGACCCACAACTTAAATAACAGCATGCCCGTCACAGATCAAGTGAACAGACATGGGTTGTAAACTATGAAACACGCCCTTCTTTCACCACTATATAAACCCGTTTATGAAAATGTAACTTTCTGTTCCAAGGACGTGAGGACTTACCATTCCCACGTTGAAAGGACAAAGACCACCTACAGAACTAAGCCAACCTCAGCAAGAACCTAACGAAATTGGCATCGAATTTCAATGTGAAGGTGACGAAAGGATACACGCCGGAAGAATTAATTTTGACTATACCAGTCAGAATATAGCATGAGCTTAAAGTATGGCAACTTGGTATGAACTTTGAACTCTTAGGGCCTCCCGGGTGGCGCAGTGGTTAAGGGCGCTGTACTGCAGCGCCGGCTGTGTCACCAGAGACTCTGGGTTCGCACCCAGGCTCTGTCGTAACCGGGAGGTCCGTGGGGCGTCGCACAACGCACAATTAGCGTTGTCCGGGTTAGGGAGGGTTTGGCTGGTAGGGATATCCTTGTCTCATCGCGCACCAGCGACTCCTGTGGCGGGCCTGGCACAGTGTGCGCTAACCAAGGTTGCCAGGTGCACAGTGTTTCCTCCGACACATTGGTGCGGCTGGCTTCCGGGTTGGATGCGCGCTGTGTTAAGAAGCAGTGCGGCTTGGTTGGGTTGTGTATCGGAGGACGCATGACTTTCAACCTTCGTCTCTCCCGAGCCCGTACGGGAGTTGTAGCGATGAGACAAGATAGTAGCTACTAACAATTGGATACTACGAAATTGGGGAGAAAAAGGGGTAAAAAATAAAAACACTTTGAACTCCTAGCCGTCGCGTTAGCGCAGCAACTATAGACATGGGCTATGAGAGGGCGGACTGAGTATCTATTCTGCCACACGGCGACGGTACTACCAAGTATCCAAATGGGTGGTTATTTAGAATGCATAAGATTCTGTATTTACCAGAGTAGCTGCCCGATACATAGTTTCTCCCTTTGTTCCTCAGTCTTCCCGCTCTTTCATTCAAAACCCCACCCCATTTCTTTGTGTAACGAGCTGTCATATTCTGTCCGCTAGGGACGTTTTCCGTTATGACATAGAATTTATCATACATTGATTACAAATTATGTTTATGTAATTCTGTGTGATTATTCAGGTATTTAGTAAATAAATTAAACCAAATTTTGTATTGCCGATTCAACTTGTTAGCCAGGGTTCGTGAAGATATCTGAAAGATATATATTCATATTAATCATCACCTTGTCTCAACCAAGAATTTACAACTTTCAGATATCTTCACGAACCCTGGCTAACAAGTTGAATCGGCAATACAAAATTTGGTTTAATTTATTTACTAAATACCTGAATAATCACACAGAATTACATAAACATAATTTGTAATCAATGTATGATAAATTCTATGTCATAACGGAAAACGTCCCTAGCGGACAGAATATGACAGCTCGTTACACAAAGAAATGGGGTGCTATGGATGTGAAAGATTACTAGGTCTTTAAGAGTTTTTTCAGAAGATAACAGCTCTATAAACATTATTTCGTGGTGCCCCGACTTTCTAGTTAATTACATTCACCCGATTAGATTAATCAGGTAATATGAATTAAAGAGAAATTATTTTATATAATAGCATGTCATATCACTTAATCCGGCATAGCCAGATACACCTGTTTTAGAGAAATGTCATCATCGAATATTGTAAGAGCTTCATTTTCTGCTTATATGCCTCATTTATCCTACGGTTCCGACTTGGTGTACAGGGAGAATACTGGACGAACTGGCCATGTTCTGAATTCTGTCGCTGTACATTTCAAAAGTGCTGAACAAATAGACTATGTCCGTCCTAGCTCGTTCATTGTCTTAATCGAAAATATGGATTGCCTCTTATCCGCTCGTCATGCACTTATGCCATAGTTTGTACATCTCAATTGTCAATAGAAATTAAGCAAGTCAGCCATATCAGCTTTTTCTTTTTAAATTTTAAAGGCAGTAAATGAGGCTGAATTAACTGTTTCACTGCCAGACAAGGCTCCACTGATAGCCATGTGTAAATGCATATAAATTAGTCAAGGATATCCATATTGTAACAAAACTTGGTACACATGTAGCAAACATTGTCAAGACTCAACATTTGCAAGGACATTCATATCAACCTCATGGTGGCGCTATAACGTGCACATTTATATCTCTTGATCGGTTTGACTTGAGTGATGAAATTTGGCACACATGCTCAGGGATAGGAGTCTGGATAACCCACGCAATCTCAGACACCACTGACCAGATTTTGACAAAACTTGGGTGAATGATGCGTCTTGCCATAGAGATCCATCATTATTTACAAAAGTACACTGATTGGCCCAAGGGGAGCGCTGCATCATTTCTGGGGACGACACGTTTACTTTTAGCTTGTTTCATCATCCTTTTCAAAAGGATCATAACACCAACTCCAAATCACACACCAAATTAAAATCAAGAATTTTACAAGTTCCAAGTTTATTACCAAGTTCTTAGAAAACATACAAATGATGTCACAGCTTCAGGTCTTCAGGCACGGGTCAGTCGTGATAGACAGGTACACTGACCAATGAGATAATTCCTTCTGGCCCTTCCCTTTTGTAGAGTTAGGGCAGATGAGAGGAAAAGTGAGCATTATACAGTCACTCAGACCACAGCATACACATTCTAAGGAAATAAACTCCGAATCAAAGGGTTGTCTGTGTCTCCTGTGTTTAGAACTACATTCATTTCCCCAGCATACTCACCGTTATATGATCATGGATCAGGTACAGTAGAAACCATTTCAAAACCACCATGTCATCCACTCTGCTGATGTCACAATGAGAGAAAACTGTCAGTTCTTTTTTTTTTGTTGCAACAAATGTGTGCTCTCTTGAACATTTGTATCCCGCGATGTCACAATAAGAGAACATTTAATTCTGCAACGTCACAAAAAGGTGTGACATTGTGAGGGCATAAGCAAGTACTATTTCATTTGATGTCAGAGTATTGACAGCTCATAAGGAGAGTGGGTGCCTCACAACAGCCTAAAATGGCTTCCCCTCACCATCTGCACGTCACATAGTAGCTATCCAAAGCGATATAGTATTGCCTTCTCCTAGATTTTCTCATCAGTGTAGTTGAAGGAGAGGAAGCCACTTCACACCATTGCAATTCTGTGTCAACCTATAGAGGTTGCATAAAAAAGTTACATAAGTGCTTCGGCCAAATGTTGGTTTCCATCCCGTCACAAACACACACGATGAAAGAGCAAAAGAGAGAACTAACAACAGTTAATAACACACTACTTGTAACCAATACAAGAGAAAACATAAGAATGTCTATATAGAAAGTTTTTTTCTTTTGAAACTTAACAAGAGGTGTTGAAAACACAATTTACATGCCATAACAAGGTTTGGCACTTTTTCTTTTGCAGAGGAAAGGTACAAAAAAAGAAAATTGCTTGCTTTTTAAAAAAACAATCTCCCAAACAGGATGTTTTTGCATCTTTTTGCTACCATGTCAGTTTGCAGATACTTCTGAGGCTATGGTGGCAGAGCTTAAGAGTAACAGAACGACTGGTGATAAGCAGAGAGAAAAGAAACAGCCAGGAAAAGTGGATGTCTATGGTTTCCTTCTTTCTGCCTCCTAACTCTGGATGTCACAGAATAGGGGGGGGGGGGGGGGCAGAGTAGACCGTCGAGAAGGCAAGGAGATTCCATGGCCACCATCAGACTGTGATTTTTGGCATATTCACACACCTAATGGCTGAGTCAGCCATCACTCATGAGATTCAGTGGGTCCTGACCAACAGGGGCTACAGGAGGAGTGTTCCTGCCACCCCACCCCCCGGCTCATGGAAGGTTGGACAGTGCGTGTCGGGCCAAGTTGATATTCAGGCTGCTGAAGTGTAGTGCAGCCGATTCCTGTGCTGTGTTCTGCTGACACGTGTCATAATGAAGTCGAAATAGAACGCAGGTCAGTGAGAGAGAGCTTGTCATATAGATCCTATTATTACTAATTCTATGGGGCTTGCTGAGCTGATGTCACAGAACTTTCACTGTGATGTCACAAGAAGAGAACACAGCTCCTCCCGTCAGGATTATGATGTAATAGTTTGATGATGTAACAGTGGTACAACAAACAGAACACTGATGCAGAGTGTGTGGAGGAGCAAAACTGGATCTCAAATGGCATCCTATCCCCCACATACTAGTGCACTACTTTTGACCAGTGCACTATGTGGGGAATAAGGTGTGATTTGAGACTTGGCTAGAGCCTGCCGTGTCCTCTCCTATGTGATCTTCAGAGTGCTGCCGTAGGTCTGCTGTACCACCACCTGCACGTTGTCCAGGATGAAGTCAAAGGCCATGCTCCACACAGACTCCACAGACTGCTGCATCAACCTGCAATCACATAGGATACGTGAAAATAAATGAATGGGAACAGAGGAGAAAACTGAAAAGTACCAGCCTTGGCCCAGTGGTCCGTGACTGTCAAACTGAGTAGAGGGGAGAGTTAAACCATGAGTGGACCGTACCTCTTCATGTACTTGATGACCAGGTCAAGTTTCTCCAGGTCTTTGTCCTCGATCAGATCAGTGCAGTACTTGACCACCTGCAGAATGTCCTCCTCCATGGGTTCTGAGGACGGGGGGAAAGGACAAAGTCCTGGATTTTCACACACAACCACATCATTAACAAACAGTCAAAAGCACAACTACAACTACTACTATATGACAGCAAACGTCCCATTATTCCCAGAGATGGTACTGACCGACCCACTCCCCCTTCTGTACCTGAGATGGTACTGACCAACCCACTCCCCCTTCTGTACCTGAGATGGTACTGACCGACCCACTCCCCCTTCTGTACCTGAGATGGTACTGACCGACCCACTCCCCCTTCTGTACCTGAGATGGTACTGACCGACCCACTCCCCCTTCTGTACCTGATATGGTACTAACCGACCCACTCCCCCTTCTGTACCTGATATGGTAGTGACCCATTCTCTGAGTAGTGTTCGGATGTCCGTGAAATCACAGGCTCCAGCCAGGGTGGGTTCAGGGCGAGGGGTGAACTTAGACAGAGTCTCTGGGACATCCTGCTTTAGGGAGGATGTGGAAGGTCCATTCTCCAGCTAGTTGGGGGTCAGTTCAGGCCAATCATAAAGCATCAGTACAAATCCATTCAGAAAAAAATTCTAACTGACCTTGGATAAGTGTCTAGGGGCTCACCTTGAGGCCGTTGGATAGGTCCCTCGGTCTGAGCGGGTGCTGTAGGGCTTTGGCAGGGCTGTTTCCTGGTGGGTGGGGCCTCTTTAGAGGGGAGGGGCCTTTCTTAATGGGGCTGGAGTTTGTGTTCTTCTTCTTGTAGCGCCTCTTCACCCGACCCACTCCAACCTGCTTCAGCTGCAACAGGGGGTTCCGCTGCTCTGCTACAGAGAAAGAGGGGTTGAGAGAGAGGAGGGAGAACAAAGGAGGCAAGGAAAGGAGATGGAGAAATAAGGGGGTAATGCAAAGAGGGTTGAATTTGATCATTAGTGGAACGTCTACGGTTCTTTCCAGTGTATTGTATGAACATACTGTATTCTGCTCTACATCTCTGGTCTTACCCATGATGATCCCTTGGGCCTGGGCGGTCTCTCTGCGGCTGTACGCTGAACGCAGTTCCTCCTGGAGCTCTCTGGGGAGCGCTGCAAACACCTCCGGGTCAACCTATAGAGAGACAGAATATTTGTGTGTGTGTGTAATGGGGCTATTGGCGTTAATGAGAATGTGTGTGTGTACCTGGGAAAAGTCAGGCAGTTCCAGTATGATGCCCGTGGAGCCAGGCTGTCCAGGCTGGTTGGGGATCTGAAGCACCAGTGTTCCTACAGGAAGGGCAGCGGGGGTAGGAGGAGAGGAGGGGGAAGAAAGAAGGGATGAGGGGTGAGGGCTAGAGGGGCGGTGGTGTGACCCGTTGTGGGATCTCTCTTTCTCTCTGTGGGTCCAGGAGCGCTCCACCTGTTCTCTCAATTCTGCAGGCAAGGCGTCCAACACTGACCTGTCCACCTGGCACACAGACACACACACACACATAAGGGCGCTTTCAAACTGCCGAAAACAATGCATTAAAAACATAGACAACCCAATGGATTTTCAATGACAGCAATGTACTGGTGAACTAGGAGTGGAGAACCTGTGAAGGAGAGGGGACCTCGATGCTGAGGTTGAGGCGTGTCCGAACATGGTTAGGTGTGCGTGTAGAGGGCAGCGGCTCTTCTTTACTTGTCCCTGGGATTGGATCAGCAGGCGAAGGAGGGCAGAGAGTGGAGAAGGGGGGTGGGACTCTGGCAGAGGAACTCTTCCCCTGATTGGTGGTTGAGTCAGCAACAGGAGCATCAGCTAGCGAATCTGAAGAGAGAGAGAGCAGAGGTTGATGTATGGCTTCTTGAGATAATCACTAACAAGATCTCACACACACACATACCTGTGTGGTTGTGTTGGGCGGGGGGCCGCTGGGCCAGAAGCATGTCTCTGATGGAGCGTGTTTTAGGGCCAGAGGGGTCATAGGGGGCTGAGTGAGCCCCATCAAGGAGCTGCACCTGAAGGCCCACCCCCCTCAGGTCCTGCACCTCCAGCCTCATTGAGTGGAACAGCTTGATGACCTCACTGGCTATCAGCTGACCACTGTCTGTCGACTGGGCCAGGGTCACTGACCTGAGAGAGGGGACAGAGGGAGAGAGAAGAGAAGGACAGAAATGGATAAGGAAAGAGGTGAGTGAATTGTCCCCTCAGTGTGTAACCCTGTCCATTGCGCTCTCACCTGGCCAGATTGTCACAGATGCCGTGACCCCCATATTTGGATGGCTCCACCGGGGCCCCCACCTTACGCACCATGACCTTTAGGGTCAGTCTGCGACCCCTGAGCCCCGCGCCCTGAAGACGCTTCTGTACCTCCATGGACAGGTTGGTCAGGAACGACTCCGCCTCGTCCACCTGGTGAGAGAGAATATGGAGAATTCAGAGAACGACAGAATGGAGTAACAGAAAAGCACCTTGAGCTGTTGAAGAACATCGGTTCTACACAAAATATTCCATTCTGAACGAGTGTTCTGCCTCCTTGATTAAGCCTTGGTTATGACAAGCATAAACCAGTTATGACCTGTGTAGAGCAGACCAAATCAAACAAGCTCTAACCACTGTAAACCAAATCTGGTCCTTACCTGTGTGAAGCGGATGTTGTAGTTCATCTCGGCCGAGACAGACTTCCTTTCCTTCTCGCTGCGTACGGGCCGGTCGTCGAGACCTCGGCAGAACCTGAAGAGGGTCTGCCCGGTGCGAGGGCCAAACTCCTTCTGCAGTTGCTGTAGAGACACCTGCTGCAGGTCCCCACACGACCTCACACCCAGAGACGCCAGCTTTGCGCCCATAGAACGGCCCACACCTGAGATTGGTGAGGGGAAGAGGGTTCGGTAGAGGTGGTGAAACGCACCACCAGAAAGATGATCAGTTGCAGTGTCCACCAGGTGGTGCTGTAGTGTCCTCACCTGGCAGGCTAGTGACCCTGTGGTCCCTGATGAAGTCGTCCACTTCCTCTGACCTCAGGAGGTACTGTCCGTCCGGCTTGGCCTTCCGGGTCGCCATCCTCGCCAGCAGGATGTTGGACCCTGGAGAAGTCAGAGGTGACAGGTCACAAGTGTGACTGAGTGGGAGGGAAACTATGCTTAACAATGGCAGTCAACTCCCCTTGCTCCCCTAGAAGTTCAGGGTCACGTTCAGTAGAGCACAAGCACACTGTAGCAAAACATTTTGAAGTGGAAAATGAAAAGGAGCATTTGTTATTGGACAAGCCCAGATAACAGTGAGGGACTATTTCAGTCTGTTTTCTGCCATTTGGTGCATAATAAACAACCTAGGTAGTAGTGCCCGCTCCGTTTGCAAATGTTTCCTCCCGTTGTGCCTACAGAACATTACCACGGGGTGGTAGAGGAAGGCGTGGCACCACTCACCCATGCCCACCGAGGCAGTGCACCCAGTCCTCTCCCTGACATCTGTCCGGATGGCGCTGGCCAGCTCTTCAGGTGTAGCACCCAACTCAGCCAGCAGGGCAGAGCAATCCACCAACGCCTCGTCACAACTCAGAGCCTCAATGTTGTGAGTATAACTACGGGGGGGTGAAATCAATTTGTTGTTTATCAGATGATTGTGCTACGATCCTAACAATAACAAAGGAATCAGAGTGGTCAGAGGTCATGACTAACAGCGGGAGGTGAGAGAGAAAATGACATGGGATTTACAGATCCTCCCTACATCCGTACCTGGCGAGGGTCTCGTACATAGCCAGTGCCACCTCCTTGTAAGCCTGGAAGTCATAAGGGACAGACTGCAGGGAAGGACACAGCTGTTTAGCCTGGCCAAAAAACATCCCATTCCTCACTCCTGCCTGCCTGACAGAAGGAAAAGAAAAAAAGGAGACCAGATTACTAAAGGGTAGAGGGTATGTATGGAACCTGGCCTCGTTGGAAAGCACTTCTGACCCATCAGGAATGCACAGAGGACACAAGATAGACACACTTCCAGATACCAAAGAAAATATCCCTTTTCTCTGGAAACAATGTTAATATACTATTTTAAACTTAGTGCTTAGAACAGCCAATTATATTTCCACCAACCATTTCATTTGTTATGCTTCTTTTTTGACAATGAGGGTTAAAAGGGTCCATTTGAGGGTTAAACTAATGCATTCTGGGAAATGTAGCATTTCCCCCATATTGAACTAAATTAAAATAATTTCATATAAATATAGAATATAGGTTTTTTCCTTAATCATTCATTAAAAAAAAAGTTTGTCCTAAATCAATTTTCAACATTATTTTACATGCATGTATATAATGACATGATTGATGTTTTATGTACAAGATGTTAATTCGTATAGACTAACCTAATATAGAAGAATTTGAATTTCACAGAATTAAATTATATTTCCTTTAATTCAAACAATGGTGTATCATGTTTACTACGCCAATTCAAATTCAACGAGGCATTTGAGCCTAACCCTGAGTGAGTATGTAGAGAGATAGAGAGAGTTACCTGGCCTCGTAGCTACAGGAGGCAATCTCAGCCATAGAGAGGCAAGTTGTGTCCGGTTCCACACCATTGCCATGGGAGACGTGACTCTCGGCCGAGGTCATTTCCTCCAGTTCCCCATCCTTCCTCTCCGAGACACCTGCATGGGAGTATTTCCTCTGATAGTACTGCAGCTCCAGCTGGCGGTCAACACCAGGTCTCTGGGCCACTCTGCCTGGACCACGGTTACTGGTCACAGCTACTGGCTTCCCTGAGGGGGAGGAGAGGAGGTGGGCGGTTAGTAGGGACTGGCCAGTTAAGGACTAGATTTGAGGTATACAAACGGTTATGCATGAAGGTCATCATGAAAATAAAATAACTGTCATAACCCCTAAGAAAAAAATAATGGCGGTAGAGGCCACTGTGTTCTTGGGGACCTTCAATGCTGAATATATTTTTTGGCCCTCTTCCCCAGATCTGTGCCTCGACACAATCCTGTCTTGGAGCTCTACAGACAATTCATTCGACCTCATGGATTGATTTTTTGGGGGGTCCCACAGTTGACAGCACTGTCGACTGTGGGACCTTATATAGACAGGTCCAATCAATTGAATTTACCACAGGTGGACTCCAAGTTGTAGAAACATCTCAAGGATGATCAGTGGAGATGGGATGCACCCGAGCTCAGTTGAGTCTCATAGCAAAGGGTCTGAATACTTTTTTTTCTCTTCATCAAAACTATGAAATAACACATATGGAATCATGTAGTAACAAAAAAAAAGTGTTAAACAAATCATATTTGATATGTTAGATTCTTCAGTATCCACCCTTTGCTTGCGACCAAGCTTTAACTTCCTGACTGATGTCTTGAGATGTTGCTTCAATATATCCACATAATTTTCCTCCCTCATGATGCCATCTATTTTGTGAAGTGCACCAGTCCCTCCTGCAGAAAAGCACCCCCACAGCATGATGCTGCCACCCCCGTGCTTCACGGTTGGGATGGTGTTCTTCGGCTTGCAAGCCTCCCCCTTTTTCCTCCAAACATAATGATGGTCAATATGGCCAAACAGTTCTATTTGGTTCATCAGACCAGAGGACATTCCTCCAAAAAGTACGATCTTTCTCCCCATGTGCAGTTGCAAACCGTAGCCTGGCTTTATTATGGCAGTTTTGGAGCAGTGGCTTCTTCCTTGCTGAGCGGCCTTTCAGGTTATGTCGATATAGGACTATATGGATACTTTTGTACCGGTTTCCTCCAGCATCTTCACAAGGTCCTTTGCTGCTGTTCTGGGATTGATTTGCACTTTTCGCACCAAAGTACGTTCATCTCTAGGAGACAGAACGCGTCTCCTTCCTGAGCGGTATGACGGCTGCGTGGTCCCATGGTGTTTATACCTGCATACTATTGTTTGTACAGAGGAACGTGGTACCTTCAGGCATTTGGAAATTGCTCCTAAGGATGAACCAGACTTATGGAGGTCTACAACTTTTTCTGAGGTCTTGGCTGATTTCTTTTGATTTTCCCATGATGTCAAGCAAAGAGGCACTGAGTTTGAAGGTAGGCCTTGAAATACATCCACAGGTACACCTCCAATGGACTCAAATGATGTCAATTAGCCTATCAGAAGCTTCTAAAGCTATGACATAATTTTCTGGAATTTTCCAAGCTGTTTAAAGGCACAGTCAACTTAGTGTATGTAAACTTCTGACCCACTAGAATTGTGATACAGTGAATTATAAGTGAAAGAATCTGTCTGTAAACAATTGTTGGAAAAATTACTTGTGTCATGCACAAAGTAGATGTCCTCACCGACTTGCCAAAACTATGGTTGAAAAACGAGTTTTAATGACTCCAACCTAAGTGTATGTAAACTTCGGACTTAAACTGTATGTATGTATGTTTTGTGCTATTCAAACAGTTATTGCGGTGACTGTGGTCATTTGGCTGACCAATAACTGTCACCCAAAATTCCATGACCGTCACGGCCCTGTGTGTCTGTGTGTGGGTGTGTGTGAGAGCGTGCATGCCTTTGAGGTCGGGCCTGTGTCTGATCCCCACAGAGACAAAGAAACAGTCCATGTCCACATGCAGGATACAGGACTGAGGGCCAGGAGCAGCTGACAAACCTGAACAACAAACACACAGACAGACAAATCAGAAGAGAGACAGACTTGTAACATACACAGAATAAGAAACACACACATTTACAGACAGAAGTAAATGTACACACAGCTACTCCTGTAATAAGGTCAGCAAAACAAGTCACACTCAGACTCAACCTTCCATTAAACCCTGACGACATTAACAACATGCAGAATGTTTCCACTGACATTTGAGAGAGAGAGAGACATGACTGGACTGAGTAATTAGAATTCACATGCCGTCAGACAGAGACCACCTAATCCAATCACACACTCCTCTTCCTTACCCTCTCTCCTCTGGCGTTTGAGCCTGTCTCTCCCGGGGAATGTGGCGCCCCCTGTGGCCCTCCTCCTGCTCTGCAGCGTGTTGACATACTCAGAGAACTCACTCCTCCACGTGGAGATGTGATGTAGACGAGAGTGGGAGTAGAACTCTGAGATGATCCCCCCGGTCTTCGCCAGTACTGATTGGTGGTCACTGTCTGGAGGGGTGGGATTTGAGGGAATAGCTGATAAGCTGTTGGTTTCAAGAGGGGCGGGGCTAGGTGTAAAGGCATTGTGGTGACTGCCATTCAGACGGACAGGGGAAGTGGAGAGGTTTGGGTTATCAAGGGGGAGGGGGTTCTCAGGAGGGGAATCTGATTGACGGGGCTTCGGCGGTGGGAGAACGAGGGGGCGGGACGCCAAGGCAGCCGTCGCCTCCTGATAGGTGGGCGGCGGAGGTTTGGGTCGCTGTTCATTGGCCAGTTGTTCGTGGTGTCTGTGGTGAGACACAGGGGGAGGAGTTGGGTTCCTGGGGGGGCTGTGGAGAAGTTTGGGGGGGTCAGATTTCAAAGGAGAGTTGGATAGGGGGCTGGCAGGATGCAGGGACACAGACCCCCCCGTGGACTTCCTGTCAGGGTTCAGGGGTGTGTCTGTGGGTAGTGTGGGGTTGGGGGAGAGATCCAGAGGCTTTAAGGCACCATTCACAGGGTGGGTGTGACCATTGGTCAGAGGGGGGTCCGTTGCCCCTCTTGTGGGTCTGACAGGACAGGGGTCCTCACCGCCCCCCTCTTGCACCCAGTTTATTTGGGCGGTTCTCATTTTGTCATAGGTCAGTAATGATCCATTTCTATAGGACAGAGAGAGAAGTGGGAATTTAGAATCACAACTTTGAACCAATGTTCTTTATGTGCACCCTACTTTTGTATGTTATTATGCCAGCACCAATATACATGCATCAACACACACAAAACACACTCACAGTCTGAAGTCCAGATCCCGGTAGCTGTGCTGGAGGTGGTTGGAGAAGGAGAGGCTGGACTGAGGTTGTGCGTGCCCAGGTTTAGAGTGCTCATGGCTGGGGTGAGCTGGGATGGGACCGGGGGTCTGTAAGTGGGTGTCGGCTGGAGCAAGAGGCTGGATGCAGCCTGGCTTGGCCTGCCCTTGGCTAGGTGGGTGGTGGGGGATGTGTCCTGGGTCAGAGTAGAGGTGATTGGAGGAGTAGGGGCTGAGAAAGCAGTGTCCTGGGCTAAAGTGTCTGGGCTGGGGGTTGAGGTCACCAGCTAGCGGGTTACACTGGTTGGGCTGGGGGAGGAGATTGTCTATGTGTAAATGACTGTGGCTGGATAGGGGCTTCCCAAGGCTGGGGGATGGATTGCTGAGGACAGGTATGAGGTTATTGAGGCTGGGTACAGGGAGGCTGTGGCTGGGTTGGGTTTGCCCGTGGCTGAGTCCTGCAGCCTCCTGGCCCTGGCGAACAGACACACTGGGGAAGCTCAGGCCTTTCTGCTTGGCATAGAGCTGGTACTGCAGGTAGGACAGGAGATGGCCAGCCTTGATACTGAAGGTGGGAAAGAGGAAGGTTTAAACACTATACGTAAATTATTTACACAACACACAACACTACACCCACCTGTCAGTGATCCACTCCGGCCGGACCACCTTCTGGTCCCTCAGCTCCTGTATCTTGCTGTTGGGCAGGTTGGTGGCGATTATGTGGGTTGTCTTGGAGTGGGAGTAGTACATGTGAAACTGACCCCCATGCAGCATCATCAGCCTGCGCAGCTCGTCCGCACTGGGGTCTAGGTATAGAAATAATACATAGAAGAATTGGACTGGTGCTGATATCCACATTCTACTCTTCATAATCCTATGCTCACACACACAGTCAAAAGCCAGAGAGGAAGAACAGGAACAGACATCAAAGAGCAGGGTAAAGCACACACACACACAGTACCAGTCAAAAGTTTGGAAATACCTACTCATTCAATGGTTTTTTCTTTATTTGTACCATTTTCTACATTGTAGAATAATAGTAAAGACATCAAAACTACAAATAACACATATGGAATCATGTAGTAAACCCCCCTCCCCGAAAAAAAAACGGTTGTATTTGAGATTCTTCAAAGTAGCCACCCTTTGCCTTGATGACAGATTTGCACACTCTTGGCATTCTCTCAACCAGCTTCGAGGTAGTCACCTGGAATGCATTTCAATTAACAGCTGTGCCTAAAGTACATTTGTTGAATTTCTTTCCTTCTTAATGCGTTTGAGCCAATCAGAAGATGGTCTTTTACCAAATAGGGATAAGTCCATATTATGGCAAGAACAGCTTAAATAAGCAAAGAGAAAAGATAGTCCATCATTACTTTAAGGTCAGTCAATCATCAAAATTTCAAGAACTTTCAAAGTTTCTTCAAGTGCAGTTGCAAAAACCATCAAGCGCTATGATGAAACTGGCCCTCATGAGGACCGCCACAGGGAAGGAAGACCCAGAGTTCTCTGCTGCAGTCTGCTGTCCCCACATGCTTCAAGATGGCCACCATTGTTCCTGTACCTAAGAAGGCAAAGATAACTGAACTAAATGACTATCACCCCATAGAACTCACTTCTGTCATCATGAAGTGCTTTGCGAGACTAGTCAAGGATCATGTCACCTCCACCTTACTTGTCACCCTAGACCCATTTCAATTTGCTTATCGTCCTAATAGATCCACAGACAATGCACTCGCCATCACATAGCACACTGCCCTGTCCCATCTGGACAAGAGGAATATGGGACCAATGTGGAAAGCTTCAACTTCCTCTGTGTACACATCACTGATGATCTGAAATGGTCCATCCACACAGACAGCGTGGTGAAGAAGCTGAAACAGCGCCGCTTCAACCTCAGGAGGCTACAGGAGGCTGCACCCCCCACAACCGCAGGGCTCTCCAGAGGGTGGTGCGGTCTGCCCAACGCATCACCGGCAGCAAACTACCTGCCCTTCAGGACACCTAGAGCACCCGATGTCACAGGAAGGCCAAAAAGATCAAAGGACAACAACCACCCGAACCACTTCCTGTTCACCCTGCTATCATCCAGAAGGCGATGTCAGTAAAGGTGCATCAAATCTGTGACCGAGAGACTGAAAAGCAGCTTATATCTCAATGTCATCAGACTGTTAAATAGCCATCATATGCACATTAGAGGCTGCAGTCCTATATACATAGACTTGAAATCACTGGCCACTTTATTAATGGAACACTAGTCACTTTAATATTACTCATCTCATGTATATACTGTATTCTATTCTACTGTATCTTAGTCTATGCCCCTCTGACATTGCTCGTCCCTATATTTTTAATTCCATTCCTTTACTTAGCTGTGTGCATTGTTGTGAAATTGTTCGATATTACTGCACTGTTGGATTTCGCTACACCCGCAATAACAACATGTGACCAATAAGATTTGAAAGAGATAAATAATGAAATAAAAAATAAAAAAGATGTTACCAGCCTCAGAAACTTCAGCCCAAATAAATGCTTCACTGAGTTCAAGTAACAGACACTGCGTGAATCAGGCCTTCATGGTCAAATTGCGGCAAAGAAAACACTACTAAATGACATCAATAAGAAGAGACTTGCTTGGGCTTATAAACACGAGCAATGGACATTAGACCGGTGGAAATCTGTCCTTTGGTCTGATGAGTCCAAGTTTGAGATTTTTGGTTCCAACCACCGTGTCTTTGTGAGACGCAGACTAGGTGAACAGATGATCTCCGCATGTGTGGTTCCAACCATGAAGCATGGAGGGAGAGGTGTGATGGTGCTTTGATGGTGACACTGTCAGTGATTTATTTAGAATTCAAGGCACACTTAACCAGGATGACTACCACAGCATTCTGCAGTGATACGCCATCCCATCTGGTTTGCGCTTAGTGGGACTATTATTTGTTTTTCAACAGGACAATGACCCAACAGACCTTCAGGCTGTGTAAGGGCTATTTGACCAAGGAGAGTGATGGAGTTTTGCATCAGATGACCTGGCCTCCACAATCACCCAACTGTTTGGGTTACTACATGATTACATAGAGAAGACATCAAAACTATTACTCTACCATGTAGAAAATAGTCAAAATAAAGAGAAACCCTTGAATGAGTAGGTAGAGAGGAGATTATTTCCATGTACTCCCCTGTGATATTCTTAGAACTCATTTACATATCCAATGTAGATTTCCTGTAGGTGAACAGAAAGAGATAGAAGAAAGACAAATACAAAAGCTAAATGAGGGGAAAGAGTGAAAGGTGGAAAGAGGAATGAGAGAAGAAATGGGGTAAAAATGGAAAAGTGGAGATAAGAGGGGGAAAGAGAAAATAAATGAAAGAGAGATAGAAGGAGAGAAGGGAAGGCAGTGTGGGAAAATAGAATAAAGAGGTAGAACGTGTCGACCGCACAGCAATCCCAACAAAGCCTTCTATGGCTTACCTAACAACTGAACCCCATCTATTGTACGGTCCACGCGCACAAAGTCCATACATTGCAGTTACACACCCGCCCAGTCTTTCTAGAGAAATAATTGCAATCAAAGTAAAATTGCTTAGAAAGTATAAATGGGTTACTAGCTCCATTAAAGCATTAAGGACTGTATTTAGTATCCATAGAAGGGATAAGGATATAATCAATGGGAGAAGGGTGGGTATGGTGTAAAGGCGAGGGCATGGGAACATCCCAGACAGTTAGGAACAGTTCGGGTATATATTAGGACGGCATTTTGTGATGTTTTTGTTCATTTTGATCTTCGGAAGGTTTTTTACCAGCAGTTGGTGCACACAGAAGATGATCGAGGCAAGCTGAAGTCGGTAGCCAAGTCTACGCCCCTTTGACGGCGATTGGTCAACCGAAGGGATTCTTCAATTCAGTGTTTGTTGTCAATCAATGAGATGTGGATGAAAACAAGGCCTATTTTTCCACTTGAGAAATACTGCACCAAACATCTTAGTTAGATGTAAAATTGTGTGACTAAGAGCTCTGCAAAAACATCAAAATAAATGACAGATTTCTTGATTTATCTTAGATTAATTTGGACTCTTTTGAGGAAGTGTATGCTTGCTACAGCATCTCAAGATGGACAAACAGTACTTTTGCCGCATTGTCTCATTTGTCAAGCAAAGGTCTTTTAAGGGAGTATGCGAGCGCACTCGTTCGGGTCACCTAGCCAGACCATGCTGATGCCTTAATGGCCATGTGTCTCACCTGTGTACCCGTTGACATATATGGCCACCCCAGTGAAGATGCTAGAGCAGACTCCATCTTTCTGTTTCTCTCTGGGGGCGTCCATCTTAAACTGCTCATCCAGCTTGGACACCTTAGCAGCCATGTAGCCACCCTACACACACATTTTACATTTAAAGTCATTTAGCAGATGCTCATATCTAGAGCAACTTACAGGAACAATTAAAGTGAAGTGCCTTGCTCAAGGGCACAGACAGATTTTTCACCTGGTCGGTTGCTAGCCCAACGCTCTTCACCGCTAGGCTACATAATGTCGGTACACACACACACATTTTAGAATTTGTTCTAACAAGAAACCCTGATATTCTCACTGCAGACTGATAGTCACACATGCAACAGGGCTCCAGGCGAAGTCAATGAAGTGCCAAATTAAGGAGGAAAACCTGGGTCGGCTTATCATGCATGACATATACAGAGCATTACTACAAAATTCTTAGCCTCTTCTTTCTCATCAGCAGTCATAAGTATACATAATCACACAGGTATCAACCTAAGTTGTCTGCACAATTCAACATGCACTAGCAGTACCATATTATCTCACTGAGCTAAAGTGAGCCAATGTAACGGATAATGCCACGCTCATGGTTCTCCATGGCAACGGAAACAGGAAGTTACTCACCCTGGAGGCCCAACCGTTGTCATCCCTGTCCCTCTTCCTCCGCCCATCTCGACTCATACTGAGAAACACCTGGGAGAGGATGAGACAGGGAAAAATAGTCTGTTTTAGGTAGCCATATCTATGACGGTGAGTCAGTCCGTGTAAAGAGAACCCACACAGATACACACACTCTTTGTTATCAGGTGTTTAGGTGATCGACCAGCCAACTTCAGTACACTAATTAGGCTTGTATTGTAATTAGTGATCGATACAGGGAGATTTACATCAGGCCCCACCCTAGAAGAACAGTACAACAGTGTGTGTGGGAAAGTGTGGTGACCAATGCTTACTTTGATTGAAACGTTGGATATTACATTTTTGCATCTGAGCTCCTAGAGTGTGCGGCTCTCCTTTATTTTCACGTATTCTACTCCGCTAGCCAGCACCTCGCCTAAATAGGTGTGCGTTTCTTTTTCTTCTAGATTGACCAATGCTTACTTACCATATAAATTTGACCTTCCTTGGTCTGTCATTTTGTCCCTCAAAACACACTCTCTAGAACACTTTATTTTTCTCACACTTGATGTTCTCCCACCCTATATCCTGTGGGTGCCTCCATCTCAGATGGTGTTATTATGATGACACCATCCTCATCCTCTCTTTTTTTATTACATTATTTTAATTATCCGTCTGGACCTTTCAATTCTGGCCTTGAGCATTGTAGTGCTCATCTGAAAACAGATGCATCTTCAAACCCCCTCCTACTGGGCTTTCTGAGCTCAATCCATCAGACTGTTGTCCAACTTGACATGAGGAGGGTGTTTCCTAGATCAAGGAGAGATCAACAACTTCTGATTTTGGAGTGTACTCTCCCTTTAGCACAGACACTAGCCTCAGTCTGTGATCCATGTCTCAACCGGAGGGAGTGGCCCAGTAAGCCTATTAGTCCTAATATAGGCCCTGAGAAAAGGAGCCTGAACGCCCGCCATTAAGAAACCCAAAAGCAGAGAAAGGCACATCTGTTGAATGAATAGGCAGACACAGTCAGGTTTGACACTGATTGTCTGTGTTCCCAATCTGCTCATCACCTGTAGCTGGCTGCCATGATTGCAGCGTGTGACTTATATCCTGCCAGGGCCAGGTGCTCCAATCATGCAAATGAGCATGAGCAGGAAGCACACACTCAGGTCAGTTCAAAGGGAGGTGACATCAAACATTGGGAGAATCTCAATTGCATACTCCTCGCATCCTCACCTTCTCAAAAGCCACTGGATGAGAAAACCCAGAGGTCCCAACCCTTTGCCCTTCTCCTCCAATGGGTTTTTTGAGAAGGAGGCGAGAGGACGCAAGGAGTATGCAATTGAAATTCTCCCAAGAAAGAGAAAATGAAGGAAGCCGAATGGGAAAAAAGGATGGATGTAGCCTTGGGTAGAAATGTTATGGACAAAGGCACATAAAAAAGGATGACGGGGGGGGGGACAGAAAATGACAGAAAATGACATCGGCAGATAACCTATACAGAGAAGAAAGCAGTAAGGAAGAGGTGGAGATATGGGGTTAAATCTAAGCCTACATCCCATCCATGGACAGGTAATCAATCAGACAAAGCATCTGAGAAAGATTGACTATCCTACGCCTGTCTGTCTTTTTATTCCAGCCCTACAATATTTGCTGGGTTAAGATCAGCTTTATCTGGCGCTGTTATGACCTTTAACATTATGAGCTAAAAATACACCTGTCTCCAGAACAGTTCTAAAAGGCCTCCCGCTGTATTAACTCTGCAGCAGAATATAAACAGGATGGCTGGACCATAGACATAGATAGAGGACTCATCTCTGTATCTGTGCTATTATAGTGTTTGTGATGGCTTGGACAGTGCCATTGAAGTTCCATTTTGAAGTAGTACATTTTCTTCTTCAAGATTGTCTGATCGTGCCTAATGACATGACTCCAACAGGGTCACCAGGAGGGATCAGCTAATAAAGTTGTAAGTCCCACCCAGTTGACTACATTACAATAGTGGGAGCCCTCAATGGTGCTGCCCATGTTAATACAGCCTTTGACCACTAGAGGGCTCTATCATTCTCTATGGGCTGGACACCTGCCAGACCGTCTGTCCTGCTGTGCCACCCTCAAATGAGTCCCCACAGAAACACAAATGGCCCACAGCTGGTGGACTGCAAGTGTCACAGTGTAACCTGGCTCCAAAGTATTGTGGTAGAAAAGGGCCAAATTGGTTCCTGCCGCCAAGGAGTCCATCTTAAGTCAACTTCAAGGGCTGGTACCAAGAATTCATCAGAGGCATAGCCAGTTAGATATGAGAGAGATGCTGGGGGTGAGAGGGGACAGATAATGTACTTACTAAATCAATTATGACTTATTTCCATTACAAAGACAATTAAAATGAGTACAAAGAGCATAGCAGTAGACACCAGTCTAACTGCAGCCTCTTTTTGTACGAGGGCTGTTATGGAGCATGCTTCGTACAGTGCCAATCACTGATCTCCTCGCTGACTCCTTACTGGACTGAAAATTCTAAAGTAAGCAGGTTGCAGGAGTCATGCTTGCTGGAGTTGGCTACAGGTCTAGCTAGCCCCCCTCCCTGCTCCCTCCCTCCTCGAGCAGAACACAAACAAAGATTTGTGGTCGACCTGCATGGCGAGCACTGCCTGGACACACGAATGGGCATGATTTTACTTTAAGATTGATTTTTTTTTACTTTAAGCTAGATATAGCTATGCATACGGACTAGCGTTGACGATTTCCTAAATGAAAAAGACAGCTGACCCCAATCACGTCCACTATGTGTGTAGCTAAGCTTGTTAGCTAGATCCACGATCCATGATTCTGTGTGGGAAATGTATTGCTTGCTTCGTCATGTCTGTCAGCTAGTGCGGTCCCATGTGATTTTGACTACCACAGACCTAAAAAAGCTCAACTAGCCACGTTACTCTCGAATGAAGACTGTCAAAAAAAGGCAAGCTGAAAGACAGATAAAAATCAAGCCAGCTGCAGAGTTAGCTGGTAAATAACAAATGTAACCGAATGAATCGTGTCGCAGCGCTACAGAGTATAATTTCAGACTGTGCACAGATTCTGTGTGCAGTGAGGGAGGACACGTTGCTTATGTCGAAATTATGTTACATAATTGTCCAACAATGAATACACAGTAGGTGCACGAGTGTGTGCTACAAAGTGTCCACACTGTACTGTTCCCATTGTAAAAGCGGAAGTCGCTTTGCTACTCACCTTCTCTTCTACTGACTTGATCTTGTGCTGAAATCAAACTGCCAAATGTTGCTCTCGCAGGCTGGATCCTTCTTCTAAAAGGGTCTATGCGGTGGAGTTATTCCCTATTTTGAGTTCAGTGTAACTGTTGTGGTCTTCCTATTTTGACATGCTCTTGAATAATCTCCGATCACCTTTCTCCGTGTGCTCTCCATTTTCAGCAGCCCGTCTGCTTTTTCTCTCTGCCTCCCTTCTCTCCCTCTCTCAACTCCCTGGCTCCTCCCCTCACTGTTTAGCGCCTTAAACCGTCCTCCCTGTCGGGTCAGTGACAGCTCCCATTGCCGCTGATTGTGGTTATCGTGCCACCCGGTGGCGAGTCAACAACACTACACTTGACGCAGCGCTGTGAAAGGCCACGTTTCATTTCATTACCAATTTTCCCTAGCCTTTAAAACCTCATCGGCCTCCGCCGCATAAAGAAGTAGTTATTGCGCCACTTAAACTGGAGAAGGGTCTGAAAATTGAAATGGAATTGGGTCAAAGAAGATTAGGGACGACGGTATGTTGTGGGCTACTATCTCACGCACGCACGTCCCTCGTTTGAATGTCTATGGCACGTCCTCATTGACCAGAGAGAAAGTGTCAAACATGTCAGAAATAAGCCTAATGCGTTTGTATGGGTTTATTTTGGACCTGCCTGCTTTCCCGCCTTTGGGACAACGACTCCCATTGTTAAGGCGGAGACACGAGCACTCGTCATTATATACAGATCTCTGACTGGTCTTTTGACTGTAACTGCATCCAGCATACTGGCCCCCTAAACAAACACAAATTACCTCGACTAACCTGTACCCCCCGCACACCTCCTGTATATAGCCTCGTTTTTGTTATTTTATTGTGTTACTTTTTATTGTATTGTTTAACTTTCATTTATTTAGTTATTGTATTAATTATATTTACTGAACTGCGTTGTAGGTTATGACAGTGGACAATGGTTAAGGGCTTGTAAGTAAGCATTTCACGGTAGGTCTACCTACACCTGTTGTATTCGGCGCATGTGACAAATACGATTTGAAAACTGAAAAACGCAATACACAATCTGCATATAATATATGGTAGCCATGGCTCTCGGGCAAAAAAAATCCATGCAGGCAGCCAAGAAGAGGACTAGAGTCACAGAGTCCAAATATAGGGCTGCG
This sequence comes from Oncorhynchus nerka, assembly GCF_034236695.1. Taxonomy (NCBI): domain Eukaryota; kingdom Metazoa; phylum Chordata; class Actinopteri; order Salmoniformes; family Salmonidae; genus Oncorhynchus; species Oncorhynchus nerka. Next base: position 22,105,210 of record NC_088396.1, read on the forward strand.
TGTAGACTAGGCCGAGTGTGTGACAGATAGTGCGACAGAGAAAGAATACTTTTAAATCTTTTGTCTCGTGCTTTGATGCAGACTGGCCACCAGCCAGTGTCCTCGGAAACCCTAGACTAACCAGACAGCAGATGGCGCTATTATTCCAGCACGCGCACAGACTTCACAAAATGACGCACGGGCGACATACATGCGGAGAATACCGAAACGTGGTGGAGCTATGATACTTCAGTTCAGTCCAGTGTAGGCCTACTGATACCGGGTAAACCGTTATCTCGAAAGTCTCTGTTGTAACCGTGTAGCAATATATGTTATCAGCCGCTGAACATTAGTGGGCCTATGATGATTGGCCTTAATATTTTAGTATATCCAATATTATGTAGATGTGAACAGCAACATCTAAACATCTGAAAATAAGTTAAATTACAATCTCTGCTCCAGTGATCTCACTGAATGGATGGCAATTTGATCCCACGCACGTCATTGGGTGCAATGCCCATTCGTTATTTCATGTATAAACCGTTAACCCCACAGAAGCGCAGTCTGGGAAATCCGATGCATGAAGTCAAAGCACATGTGATATTTCAGGTTTGTTCCACTGTCATGTTTCATATACAGTAGCCAAATCTAAATATAGACTGTCTGATGCTTTTAAAAAATCCCTCTCAGGGTCTCATTGCGTTGCACCTGTCACGCGGACAGATGTAGGCTAGGCTACATCCTCCCCAGTCTCATTGGCTATTCCGAGTTGTTGCTATGGTTCCAGACAGCGGATGCTGAGGCTTGCCATAACAGTCTTCCTATTGGTGCAAAGGGCATCAGGGTAATAAGTGATGTCGAAAAAAGAACTAGCTCTATCAGACAACCTACTCAGAGAAAGAAGACAGAAAGATGGGGGAGAGGGAGGGAGCAGAAAGAAAGAGAGGCTGCCCACTGGGCACAAACGTCAATTCAACATCTATTCCATGTTGGTTCAAAGTCATTTCGTAGAAATGACATGGAAACAATGTTGATTCAACCAGTGTGTGTCCAGTGGGTAGGGAGTCAGTCAGACAGAGAGATGAAGGAGAGAAGCACAGTCTGATCACAAATACATTTAACTGGAATACACACACACACACACACACACACACAGACACATACCTTCATCTAAATATTTAAAGTTGAGTGGGGACACTAATAGAATTTAGGAAATATCTGAGCGATTATTAGGTGTCATTAAACATGTTCTATTTGGGGATAAATCCTTGTTGTTAGACTTTAGGAGGTCATATACCAACTTTGCTTCAACAAACATGGAGATGCATACAAATTGCAATATCAAAAAGACATTTATGAAATACAATTCGGTATGCAACTTTTGATAATTACATTACACCATATTATAAATAATAATTTTGCATAGACAGGAACATGAATGCTGGCCCATCCACTTGGCAACAAAACCAAATCCCATTGTTTTGGTATTTTTGTTAAAAACAAATAATCTGACACACCTATTGCACATAAAAAGACATCAAAAAGTGAAAGACATCTCTAAATGTTCTTAAAAGAGCCATCTCACAGTGTAGTCATACAGAAAAGCTAGCAGTAACTTGGTCTACATTTTAGGATGAGGGGTCTGACAGCCCAAAATAAAACTCCAAATCCCAACTTCACCTTTCCCCTAATGAAACCATTAGTCCTGGTAAGGCCCATGGGAGATGTAGTCCAGGTGATATGTCTGTTGTCCTTTTGTACGGTAGAGAAATCAAAGTCCTCACAGGTGCACTGTATGATGTTTCTCTTCCGTTTCCGTTTTAAGACAGTTTCTGTGTGTGTTTTGTGATTACATATGTGGCACGTTTGGTAAAGCAGCGAGTTTGAAGGCATTGAATCCACGTGGAACTTTAAAGATCTGCACAGAGAATCCCAAGAGGAAGAGTAAAATATATACTAAACAGTTCCTTTGCCTGTTTGTAGGATTAACAACACCTTCCCCCCATACAAAGTGAAGCTCTTTGAGCACCAGGAAAGGCGCTACTGTGTATACATCCAATCCATCATTTATGATACATGCTGAGAATTGAAGTATTAATTGAAGTACTAATCCTGAAAATGTAGAATACAGGGGGAATCGTCAATTTCTAATCACTTGTGTCCCTCTCTCCCTCCTTCCCTTAAAAGCCAGGTTGTTGGGTCTCACCCATAAAGAATGATAGAGGCCTCCAGTGGCCAAAAGGCCATGTTAGCATGGGAGCAGCATTGAGGGCATCCACCATTTTAATGCGGTCAACTGGGTGACAGTCAACTTCCTGTTGGAGTCATGTCCAACCAGCTCATCAGGAGGGATCAGCCAATTGTGAAGAATAAAATTGACTACTTAAAAATGGAGATGGCGCTGCCGGTGCGCTCACAGACACCATAATGGGAACTATATAGGGATACTTTCTCTATCATTCTCTATGGTCTCGCCCCTCCCTCCACTAACCCACATTGGCACTGATGCGTATCCACTGTAGAGCCTGTCTGGTGTACTGGACTGCATGAGCAATACTACTGTGGAGAGTCAACGGCCCCGACAGGGTGTTCAAATAGTTAAAAAACTCTGGAAAGAGAGAGAGAGAGAGAGAGAGAAAGTGGGGGGTTAGATCACATCTAATAAAACACTGAAACCTAGTCTCAACAAACTGATCTATCTCTCTCTCACTCTCTCTCTAAAAAAAACAAAGAGGTAATTTCAGTCCAGTTATTTATTTGCTAATAAAGAGGTAGCCTCTCTTACCCTTGTTGTCTCTGGCAAGGCTATCTGCTACCTCCCAGTACTCATAGCTGTAGAGGACACTGTTGGTGATGTTGAGGTGGTTTGCTGCCATCTGGTGGATACGTTGGGGTATGCTGATGAGGGAGGAGGGGGAGCTGCCAGTGTGAGAGCCCAGGGTGAGGGCTGAGGGGCTGGGGGAGAGGGACGAGGGAGGTCCCCCTGTGCCCCTGTCAATGAGAAAAACACAATGATACTTCGCTAAGGAGAGTCAAATCAACATAGTACTACATTCACAAATATATTGGAGTGATGGAGAAAGAGAGCGAGGGGGAGAGGGGATAAGAGAGACAGAGAGGGAGTCTTTCTTACTTTCCCGAGTCGCTCCAGATTGGGGGAGTAGTAGGCACTTTTGGAGAACTCTGGGATGACAGATAAAACACATTTACAATCTAACCAATCTAATCTAACATGTCTGCTTTTAATTGCATCTCACTAAATCCAGCAGTTAAAATAGCTGCTGGTGAGGTCTGTACCTTAAAGTAGTCCAATAGAGCCTTGGAATACTTCAGGGCGTGATCCTTCTTTAGACGAAACATCTGCCAGTATAGGAGAGCAAGGCACCGGAAACTAGGGAACACACACACACACACACACACAGAGAGAGAGAGAAATGCCCAGTAAATAAATACATAATCCACATCCTATAGGTGATTATTTTCTGGACCAATTAGTTGCTGGACCGATTTATTTAAAAAGAAAAGCAAAGCACATTCTAACTCTTGCTTGTTTTTTTTGTTTGTTTGTTTTTTTCACCTTTATTTAACCAGGTAGGCAGTTGAGAACAAGTTCTCATTGACAACTGCGACCTGGCCAAGATAAAGCAAAGCAGTGCAACACAAACAACACAGAGTTACACATGGAATAAACAAACGTACAGTCAATAGCACAATAGAATAAAACAAAAAGCATTTCCCTTTTGTACAAAAAGCATTTCCCTGTTGATGTTATGATTGTGCAAAAGTGAATTATGCTGGCTCAAACCAGCAAGACCCCTTCAAAATGTCAACAATGGCACATAGTCGTTTTTTTGTCTGAATCTATTCACCGCTGACGCTTGGACGCCCTCTGATGAACCATCAAACAGGCAAAGCATCAATACAGGACTATTATCGAATCCTCCTACACCGTCTCTGATGGTTGTCGGTTGTGGCAAGGCTTGCAAACTATCACGGATTACAAAGGGAAACTCAGCCACGAGCTGCCCAGTGACACGAGCCCACCAGACGAGCTAAATGCCTTGTAGGCTCACTTTGAGGCAAGCAACACTGAACCATGTGTGAGAGCACCAGCTGTTCAGGACAACTGTGTTATCACGCTCTCCGTAGCCGATGTGAGTAAGATGTTTAAACAGGTTAACATTCACAGACAGATTAAAAGGACGCATACTCAGAACATGCGCTGACCTGCTGGAAAGTGTCTTCACTGATATTTTTAACCTCTCCCTGACCCAGTCTGTAATACCTACATGTTCAAGCAGACCACCATAGTCCCTGTTCCCAATAACACCTAGGTAACCTGTCTAAATTACTATCTCCCCGTAGCACTCACATCTGTAGCCATGAAATTCTTTGAAAGGCTGGTAATGGCTCACATCAACACCATCATCCCAAACACCCTGGACCCACTCCAATTTGCATACCGCTCCAACAGATCCACAGATGACGCAACCCTTATTGCTCTCCACATCACCCTTTCCCACTTGGACAAAAGGAACACTTATATGTGAGAATGCTGTTAATTGACTACAGCTCAGCATTCAACACCATAGTGCCCTCAAAGCTCATCACTAAGCTAAGATTCCTGGGACTGAACACCTCCCTCTCCTGACGGGCCTCCCCAGGTGGTGAGGGTAGGCAACAACACATTCATCACACTGACCCTCAACACGGGGCCCCTCAGGGGTGCATACTTAGTCCCCTCCTATACTCCCTGTTCACCCATGACTGCGTGGACTCGCAAGACTCCAAAACCGTCATTAAGTTTTCAGACAACACAACGGTGGTAGGCCTGATCACAGACAACGATGAGACAGCCTACAGGGAGCAGGTTCGAGACATGGCAGTGTGATGCCATGACAACATCCTCTCCCTCAACGTCAGCAAGACAAAATAGCTGATTGTGGACTATAGGAAATGCAAGGCCTGGTAAGCCCCCATTCACATCGACGGAGCTGTAGTGGAGCGGGTAGAGAGCTTCAAATTCCTCGGTGTCCACATCACTAAGGATCGATAATGGTCCAAACACACCAACACAGTCGTGAAGAGGGCATGACAACGCCTCTTCCCCCTCAGGAGGCTGAAAAGATTTGGCATGGGTCCTCAGATCCTCAAAAAAATCTACAGCTGCACCGTTGAGAGCATCTTGACTGGCTGCATCACTGGTATGGTGTACGCCTGGTATAGTGCCCAAGATGGCATAGCAGTTCAGACGTCTTTTGTCCTCGTCTTGTCGTGTCCCGTATATATATATATTTACAACTTTTTTCACATACATTTTATTTTTATTTTCCATCAACTCATCTTCAAAACACTCTCCTGCAACCCGCCTCACCAATTTATATTTATAAAAAAGTATTATTTACCTCAAATCTGTAATCCTCCAAGAAGCTAGCCAGAAACTGCAAGAAGCTAGCCAGAAACTAGCCAGAAGCTAGCCAGGAGCTAGCCAGAAGCTAGCCCAGAAGCTAATCCAGAAGCTAATCAGAAGCTAGTTAGCTTCTTTACTGGCAAATCGTTAGTATTCAGCTAACCACGGTTTGTGGTCATCAGCTATCCTTTAGCTCGAAAATCTATCGCCAGTTTTGTACGGCGCAGCGCGGCTCGGAACGGAACATACCGGACCAATTTTTCTCTCCATATCCCTGGATTTCAACTGCTCTCTGGACATTCATACCTGGATCTCACAGCTAGCTAGCTGCTATCCGTGTGACTATCGGCTTTCGTCGATTCCGGAGCAAACATCAATTATTCCGGAGCTGGCCAGCTCCGTCAATCACTCCTGAGTTCAATCAATCACTCCTGGGCTGCAGTCACCTATCCGGACCCGTTTTACTGCCTACGCGGAGCCCCACCGGGCCTTCACAACTGGACTGCCGACATTATCTACCGGAAGGAGTTATCCGGCATGCTCCTCCGTCGCGACGTTACCTGAACGCCCATCTGCGGCCTGCTAACCATTAGCTGTCTTACCGGCTGCTATCTGAATAGACAATCGGACAATTTATTTATTTTTATTAGTATTATGTTTTCTTCTTGGGCCTCTATAACTATATCCATTGTTTTTATTTTTGTTGTTGTTTTGTGATTTGGATTAATCCCCTCTACCACACGGAACCCCACGAATCTACTGACGGAACGCAAGAGGTGGCTAATAACAGACCTCCATCCTATGCTAGCTTGCTACCGATGGCCTGGCTAGCTGTCTAAATCGCCGTGACCCCCAACCAACCTCTCCACTCACTGGACCCTTTTGATCACTCGACTAAGCATGCCTCTCCTTAATGTCAATATGTCTTGTCCATTGCTGTTCTGGTTAGTGTTTATTGGCTTATTTCACTGTAGAGCCTCTAGTCCTGCTCACTATACCTTATCCAAACTATTAGTTCCACCACCCACACATGCAATGACATCTCCTGGTTTCAATGATGTTTCTAGAGACAATATCTCTCTCTTCATCACTCAATACCTAGGTTTACCTCCACTGTATTCACATCCTACCATACCTTTGTCTGTACATTATACCTTGATGCAATTTTATCGCCCCCAGAAACCTCCTTTTACTCTCTGTTCCAGACGTTCTAGACGACCAATTCTTATTGCTTTTAGCCGCACCCTTATTCTACTCCTCCTATGTTCCTCTGGCGATGTAGAGGTGAATCCAGGCCCTGCAGTGCCTAGCTCCACTCCTATTCCCCAGGCGCTCTCTTTTGACGACTTCTGTAACCGTAATAGCCTTGGTTTCATGCATGTTAACATTAGAAGCCTCCTCCCTAAGTTTGTTCTATTCACTGCTTTAGCACACTCTGCCAACCCGGATGTTCTAGCTGTGTCTGAATCCTGGCTTAGGAAGACCACCAAAAATTCTGACATTTTAATTCCAAACTACAACATTTTCAGACAAGATAGAACTGCCAAAGGGGGCGGTGTTGCAATCTACTGCAAAGATAGCCTGCAGAGTTCTGTCCTACTATCCAGGTCTGTACCCAATCAATTTGAACTTCTACTTTTAAAAATCCACCTCTCTAAAAACAAGTCTCTCACCGTTGCCGCCTGCTATAGACCACCCTCTGCCCCCAGCTGTGCTCTGGACACCATATGTGAACTGATTGCCCCCCCATCTATCTTCAGAGCTCGTGCTGCTAGGCGACCTAAACTGGAACATGCTTAACACCCCAGCCATCCTACAATCTAAACTTGATGCCCTCAATCTCACATAAATTATCAATGAACCTACCAGGTACCTCCCCAAAGCCTTAAACACGGGCACCCTCATAGATATCATCCTAACCAACTTCCCCTCTAAATACACCTCTGCTGTCTTCAACCAAGATCTCAGCGATCACTGCCTCATTGCCTGCATCCGTAATGGGTCAGCGGTCAAACGACCTCCACTCATCACTGTAAAACGCTCCCTGAAACACTTCAGCGAGCAGGCCTTTCTAATCGACCTGGCCGGGGTATCCTGGAAGGATATTGATCTCATCCCGTCAGTAGAGGATGCCTGGATATTTTTTTTAAATGCCTTCCTAACCATCTTAAATAAACATGCCCCATTCAAGAAATTTAGAACCAGGAACAGATATAGCCCTTGGTTCTCCCCAGACCTGACTGCCCTTAACCAACACAAAAACATCCTATGGCGTTCTGCATTAGCATCGAACAGCCCCCGTGATATGCAGCTGTTCAGGGAAGCTAGAAACCATTATACACAGGCAGTTAGAAAAGCCAAGGCTAGCTTTTTCAAGCAGAAATTTGCTTCCTGCAACACTAACTCAAAAAAGTTCTGGGACACTGTAAAGTCCATGGAGAATAAGAACACCTCCTCCCAGCTGCCCACTGCACTGAAGATAGGAAACACTGTCACCACTGATAAATCCACCATAATTGAGAATTTCAATAAGCATTTTTCTACGGCTGGCCATGCTTTCTACCTGGCTACTCCTACCCCGGTCAACAGCACTGCACCCCCAACAGCAACTCGCCCAAGCCTTCCCCATTTCTCCTTCTCCCAAATCAGCTGATGTTCTGAAAGAGCTACAAAATCTGGACCACTACAAATCAGCCGGGCTAGACAATCTGGACCCTTTCTTTCTAAAATTATCTGCCGAAATTGTTGCCACCCCTATTACTAGCCTGTTCAACCTCTCTTTCGTGTCATCTGAGATTCCCAAAGATTGGAAAGCAGCTGCGGTTATCCCCCTCTTCAAAGGGGGGGACACTCTTGACCCAGACTGCTACAGACCTATATCTATCCTACCATGCCTTTCTAAGGTCTTCGAAAGCCAAGTCAACAAACAGATTACCGACCATTTCGAATCTCACCATACCTTCTCTGCTATGCAATCTGGTTTCAGAGCTGGTCATGGGTGCACCTCAGCCACGCTCAAGGTCCTAAACGATATCTTAACCGCCATCGATAAGAAACATTACTGTGCAGCCGTATTCATTGATCTGGCCAAGGCTTTCGACTCTGTCAATCACCACATCCTCATCGGTAGACTCGACCGCCTTGGTTTCTCAAATGATTGCCTCGCCTGGTTCACCAACTTCTCTGATAGAGTTCAGTGTGTCAAATCGGAGGGTCTGCTGTCCGGACCTCTGGCAGTCTCTATGGGGGTGCCACAGGGTTCAATTCTTGGACCGACTCTCTTCTCTGTATACATCAATGAGGTCGCTCTTGCTGCTGGTGAGTCTCTGATCCACCTCTACGCAGACGACACCATTCTGTATACTTCTGGCCCTTCTTTGGACACTGTGTTAACAACCCTCCAGGCAAGCTTCAATGCCATACAACTCTCCTTCCGTGGCCTCCAATTGCTCTTAAATACAAGTAAAACTAAATGCATGCTCTTCAACCGATCGCTACCTGCACCTACCCGCCTGTCCAACATCACTACTCTGGACGGCTCTGACTTAGAATACGTGGACAACTACAAATACTTAGGTGTCTGGTTAGACTGTAAACTCTCCTTCCAGACCCATATCAAACATCTCCAATCCAAAGTTAAATCTAGAATTGGCTTCCTATTTCGCAACAAAGCATCCTTCACTCATGCTGCCAAACATACCCTTGTAAAACTGACCATCCTACCAATCCTCGACTTTGGCGATGTCATTTACAAAATAGCCTCCAATACCCTACTCAACAAATTGGATGCAGTCTATCACAGTGCAATCCGTTTTGTCACCAAAGCCCCATATACTACCCACCATTGCGACCTGTACGCTCTCGTTGGCTGGCCCTCGCTTCATACTCGTCGCCAAACCCACTGGCTCCATGTCATCTACAAGACCCTGCTAGGTAAAGTCCCCCCTTATCTCAGCTCGCTGGTCACCATAGCATCTCCCACCTGTAGCACACGCTCCAGCAGGTATATCTCTCTAGTCACCCCCAAAACCAATTCTTCCTTTGGCCGCCTCTCCTTCCAGTTCTCTGCTGCCAATGACTGGAACGAACTACAAAAATCTCTGAAACTGTAAACATTTATCTCCCTCACTAGCTTTAAGCACCAACTGTCAGAGCAGCTCACAGATTACTGCACCTGTACATAGCCCACCTATAATTTAGCCCAAACAACTACCTTTTCCCAACTGTATTTAATTTATTTATTTATTTTGCTCCTTTGCACCCCATTATTTTTATTTCCACTTTGCACATTCTTCCATTGCAAAACCACCATTCCAGTGTTTTACTTGCTATATTGTATTTACTTTGCCACCATGGCATTTTTTGCCTTTACCTCCCTTCTCACCTCATTTGCTCACATTGTATATAGACTTGTTTATACTGTATTATTGACTGTATGTTTGTTTTACTCCATGTGTAACTCTGTGTCGTTGTATCTGTCGAACTGCTTTGCTTTATCTTGGCCAGGTCGCAATTGTAAATGAGAACTTGTTCTCAACTTGCCTACCTGGTTAAATAAAGGTTAAATAAATAAAATAAATGGCAACTGCTTGGCATCACTGGGGCCGAGTTCCCTGTCATCCAGGACAACTATATCAGGTGGGGTCAGAGGAAGGCCCTAAAAGACTACAGCCATAGACTGTTCGCTCTGCTACCACACGGCAAGCAGTACCGATGCACCAAGTCTGGAACCAACAGGACCCTGAACAGCATCTAAATCCAAGCCATAAAACTGCTAAATAGTTAGTTAAATAGTTAACCAAATAACTACCCGGACTATCTGCATTGACCCTTTTTGCAATAACTTTTGGGACACATCACATACGCTGGTTCTACTGTTTATTATTTGTCACTTTATTCCTAGTTATATGTCCATATGTTCCTTATTTACCCCGTACACCTACACATCAACTCAGTATTGGTACCCCCTGTATATTGCCAAGTTACCGTTACTCATGATGTATTTATTATACATTTTATTATTGTGCTTAACTTCTTTATTATTTCTCAATTTTCTTTCTCTCTACATTGTTGGGAAGGTACGTAAGCGTTTCTCTGTTAGTGTACACCTGTTTTTTAAGAAGCATGTGACAAATAATATTTGATTTGATTTGACAGGGATTAAAAGCACAAACAATATTTACATCACAAGAAAGACAAGAAAGGGATTGTTGCACATGTGGGTGTTAATTTTTGTAGAGTTTGAAAAAGTTGAGATTTAATGTTTACAAAGTAGCCTAACTCAGCCACAAAGGAAGCCGCTCCCAAAAATGAACAACCAACATCAACTATTTCTGTGCTTGAAAATTCTAGAGCATTTAGGTTAGGTGACTTTTCTCAAACACAGTCTCCATCTAATGTTGAATATGCATGAGGATTTGACAAAAACAATCATGATTATGAATGAAAACCATGGTGAAAGCTGGGAGATTGTGAGGGATTGGTAGGCCTACCATAGAAATATGCTGATTGTATAGAGAGTAGGCCTAATTTTCTTTTTAATTATGCCCAAATTAGTTGGTATTTCCAGAAGTTTACTCCATCAATGTAATCACAAAATGCATAAATAGGCCATATATGGTTTTAAAAAATGTTGGCATTAAATTGAAATTGCCACCTAAACTGTCTGGATTCCATAGATTTTATGGATCTCATTAAACAAAGGTTCAGTCAATGTTTCTTGGGTTTTTAAAATTCAAAACGCGTTGACTATCGTACCCCATTATGCACCTCTTACATTGATCAGAACTTTATTTTTGACCTTTCAACAATTTGGACAATCGTTGCTAGTGACATACCACAGTACGGCCAACTGTTGGTCTTCCTGTCTAGCCCCTGGGCCAGAGTGGTTCTTCAGCTTCATGGCGTACCTGACAACCACAGAGGATCACTGTTACAGTGTGTGTGTGTGTGTGTGTGTGTCTGTGTTTGTGTGTGCGTGTGAGTGTGTGTTTGTCTCACCTGATAAGCTCTACTGTCTCTGCGTACATGGTATAGGGAGACTTGGCCTCCAGTGGTCCCTCCTCCATAGCTTTTCCACACTCCATGAAGGAGAGAGCAGCATCCACATAGTTCACTGCCTTCCCCAGCTTATCCACCTGAGACAGAGAGAGAGAGATACTGGGTAAGAGAGATAGGAAATGAATGAAGTTGGAAGAGCTCACTAGCCACTTAATCCTGTAAAAGGGTCCTTATCATTTTAGCCAACTTATCTTAAAAATGTTACTGATGTCTTTGAAACAGTCTTAAAGTGGCAATATGTAACTTTGTGGTCAAACCGACCAAATTCACATAGAAATGTGAGTTATAGATCTATCCTTCTCATTGAAAGCAAGTCTAAGAAGCGGTAGATCTGTTCTATGTGCGCTATTTCTATACTTCCTGGTCTTAAGTTTTGTTTTTGCTTCTTTCACTTTCGGTTTTATTACACCAGCTTCAAACAGCTGAAACAACAATATTTTTGCTTATGAAAAATATCTATTTCACAGCGGATTAGATGGTACAATGATTCTCTACACTATACTAGCTTATTTTGTCACATAAACTGAAATTAGGCGAACTATCAGAGTTTTAGCAACCAGAAAATGACGGAACAATTTTTAACATCCCTAACTCAGTGTTAGAACAGTCCTTCCGGTCCTAACCCAGTCCTGAACCAGTCTCACCATGGCATCTGCACGGTGCTTCATCCTCTTGGCTTCATGCATGTAGTACTCAGCATGATGTGGGCTACAGAGGGATGGAAAGGGGGAGGAAGTCAATAGGAAAGAGCAGACAAATATATTATTATGTGGTAGCTACTGACTGCTTCTGACGGTCTAGGTTGGGCTGTAGAATGTGGTCATTAAGACTGACAGTGGCCTTATTTTTCAGTCAGGCACTCACGGTTCATGGTTGGTTACGGTTCCTCTCTGTCCCCCTGCCCGTTGTAAAGGAGGTCCCCATGGTTCACACTCGGGCTGAGACTGCCCTGACACCCCAACACAACACTCAACCTCCATCTTAGGCTCTGGGTTCTGTGTTTTGATGGGGGGCTTGGTGGGGCCGAGGGTGTCAGAGAGAGGGGTACTGTCCAGATAGTCCTCCAAGAACCTGCTCACACATACAACCCCCGGAAATACACAGTCAGTACTTCTTACAGTGTTTATGTATGTATCAGCGTGTGTATATATACTGTCGCTTTTACCTGGATTCACCTGGTCAGTCTATGTCATGGAAAGAGCAAGTGTCCTTAATCTTTTATCTACTCAGTGTATATATGTGTGTTTGTGTGTGTGTGTTTGTGTGTGTGTGTTTGTGTGTGTGTTTGTGTTTGTGTGTATAAGTGTCAATGAGAGTGTGTATGAGAGTGTGTGTGTTCCAGTCTCACCCGTTGTGTCTGGTGTCTGAGTGAGGGTCTAGACGTCTATGCGTTGTAGACTCTGTGTGGGCAGAGGGGCCGTTGGTCTGGGAGTTGCTCCTCTTACTCTCTCTGTGGTGCTGGACTCCATTCTCTGACTGGGAGGAAACACGCATATTATGGCAGAACCACGGACACCAGGCTGTTGTAGCTGTGAAGTAACAGGGACTTCAGGTCTCAGTAAAGGATGACAATAGTATTCCATGGTAAACTAGCTACAGTGCAACTATCTTGTTTACACTGGAGGTCTATAGAGAAACAGGAGTATGTGTGTTACCTTGCGTTTCCTCTTGCTGTCTCCTCTCTCTGTCTCGGGGATGCACAGGTGTCTCATGGCTTCTTTATGCTTGGAAGAGGCAGAGGAGGAAGAGTGTTTGTGAGAGGCTGGGGTGCCTGTAGTAGTATCAGGCACTCTGTTGAGCAGGGAGAGGTCTATCTGCACCACCAAGTTTCTCAGGCCTCGATGGGAGGCTGCGGCCAGCTCACGACGTCCAAACGGGACCAGGGTGTAGAGTTTCTGCTTTCCCTGGATTTGGTGCCCCTGGCCTGGGTTGGATGCGGTGGTGCGCCTGGGGTAGAGCACTCTGGGCCTGCTATCCGCGGGCCTCCCCGGGCCCTGGTAGCCTCTCCTGGGGATGGGACGCTGGCTTGATGTGGAGTCGGCCGGGACTTTGGTGACGTTGGGAGGCAGATCGGGCTCTGAGTCGGACTCTGAAGAGGCGGAGGAGTCCGTTGGTGGGACAACAGGAGTGGGGGAGGAGGGTGATGGTGGAGGGGAAGGGTCCGGCTGAGACTGTCTCTCTTCCTCCTCCTCACTCTTCCTCCTCCTCTTTTTCTTGGTCCCGTGGCGTTGTGGGTCGATGGGATGGTGGCGGCGCTCGCTGTTGGTGTGAGGTCTCTGCTTGGGCTGGACGGCCTGCCATTCACCACTCTGCTGCTGCTGCTCCTTCCACCTCCTCTTGCACTTCTCCTTCTCTCTCTCCTCCCTTCTCCTCTTTCTCTCCTCTACGTCCTCTTCCTCCTCTGAGCTCTGGACCCAGGGGCGTCTAAGCAACTGCTCCTCCGCCAGTCTTCTCTCTCCCTGTCTCTCCTCCTTTCTTTCCTTCTGTTTCTTCCCCTGCCTCTCTCCTTGTTTTTCTGTCTGTCTCTCTACCTCATGTTCCCCCTTTCCCTCTGTCTGCCTGTCTACCTTCCTCTTTGGTGCATGGGTCTCTCTCCGGTTGTCCACCTCCTGTTCTCTCTCCCTGGATTGGGGCTTCCTCTGTGGAAGCTTTGAGTGGGGAGCAGGGGCCCAGGACTTGACTTTGGGTCTAGGGCTGGGGCTGAATTTAGCGCGAGGCTCAGAACTAGCTATGGAGTTAGGCAGAGAATGTGGCTTTGGGCTGGATTTGGAACAGTGACCAACCCTGCTGCTGGTCTCTCTGCTAGGGTCTGTGGTGGGTAAGGTCTTGGCCCTGGGTGTGGGGCTGAGACTGGTACTGAGTCTGGTTGTCAAACTAGGCCCATTACTGGGTCTGGGGTTGGAGTTGGAATTATGGCTGTGTCTGCTACTCTCCTTAGGCCTTTGTCCAGAGGTTGATAGGTGTTGGCTTTTGGGGTCTAGAGTGCGTGCGTGTTTCAAGCTAGGCTGAGAATGAAGCTTGGGACTCGAGTTAGGACTAGGCCTGGGTCTGTGTTTGTGCCTGTGGCTCAGCTCAGTGGTCAGTGCAGGGGCTGCCTTGGCTGTGGTCTTGGGAGTGGGAACAGGCTGGGTCTGTGTGGATTTAGGCCTGGAGCTGTGCTGAGGTGGAGGCTGAGGATATGGACTGTGTCTTGGCTTGCTCTTGGGCTCAGTGCTGGGTACAGGTGCAGTCCAGGGCCTGATTTTGGGTCTATGGCTCGGGCTGGTTGTTAGGCTAGGCCACGTGGGAGGCCTGTAGCTTTCCTGATGAGGACTTCGAACCTGAGGATAGCGGCGGGGGCTAGAATGAGTAAGGCTAGGACTAGGACTCCTAGGGGGGTGCTGGGGAATGGAACTAAGGCTGCAGGTGGCTCTGGGGCTTGGGAAGGGGCTTGGACAGACACTGAGGACCGGGCTAGGGATGGGGCTGTGTCTTAGGGTGGGGCTAGGACAAGGACTGGAACAGGGGCTGGGGCTGGGGCAGGGGCTGTAGCCAGGGCTAGGCCGAGGGCTATGCCTGGGGCTGTAGTTAAAGCGCGGGCTGGGAACAGGGCTCTGGCTGGGGCTGTAGTCCTCTCTGATCCCCCAGGGTCTGGATGGAGATGGAGCTCTGTGGGGGTCTGGGGAGAGCGACTGGTCCTCTGTAGCTCTCTGGGCGTGGTCGTGATTGCTGGGATCCTGGTCGCAGGAAGAGGATTTTTTGGGGACTTTTTTTTCAGCCACTTATCCAGCTGCCACTGAGTGGTGGAGGGGTGATATATCTGAGAAAACAGAGAGAGGGATGGAGACGGATGACAGATTTAAGGAGAGAGGGATGAGGGGAGAAACAGTCAGGTAGGCTCAACAAAGGAGAGGGATCATGTGATACAAGTTGACTTTTATACATCCACATTGGTTTTAAACAGTAACTTGCACTATAATTAACTGGCAGAAAGTGCTTGGACTATATTCAATCAAAACAGATAGCCTGGTCTTGGGGTTAAGCCAAAAACAACAATCGTTCTGATCAGCGAGAAAAATACCAGGTATTTAACCAGGTAGGCTAGTTGAGAACAAGTTCTCATTTACAACTGCGACCTGGTCAAGATAAAGCAAAGCAGTTCAACACATACAACAACACAGAGTTGCACATGGAATAAACAAACATACAATCAATAATACAGTAGAAAAAGTCTATATACAGTGTGTGCAAATGAGGTAGGATAAGGGAGGTAAAGGCAATAAATAGGCCATTGTGGCGAAGTACTTACAATATAGCATTTAAACACTGGAATGGTAGATGTGTAGAAGATGAATGTGCAGGTAGAGATACTGGGGTGCCAAGGAGCAAGATAAATAAATAAATACAGTATGGGGATGAGGTAGTTGGATGGGCTAATTACAGATGGGCTATGTACAGGTGCAGTGATCTGTGAGCTGCTCTGACAGCTGGTGCTTAAAGCTAGTGAGGGAGATATGAGTCTCCAGCTTCAGTGATTTTTGCAGTTTGTTCCAGTCATTGACAGCAAAAAACTGTAAGGAAAGGCGGCCAAAGGAAGAATTGGCTTTGGGGGTGACCAGTGAGATATAACTGCTGGAGCGCGTGCTACGGGTGGGTGCTGCTATGGTGACCAGTGAGCTGAGATAAGACGGGGCTTTACCTAGCAGAGAATTATAGATGACCTGGAGCCAGTGGGTTTGGCGGTGAGTATGAAGCGAGGGCCAGCCAACTAAACCGTACAGGTCGCAATGGTGGGTAGTATATGGCTTTGGTGACAAAACGGATGGCACTGTGATAGACTGCATTCAATTTGTTGAGTAGAGTGTTGGAGGCTATTTTGTAAATGACATCACCGAAGTCGAGGATCGGTAGGATGGTCAGTTTTACGAGGGTATGTTTGGCAGCATGAATGAAGGATGCTTTGTGAAATAGGAAGCCAATTCTAGATTTAATTTTGGATTGGAGATGTTTAATGTGAGTCTGGAAGGAGAGTTTACAGTCTAACCAGACACCTAGGTATTTGTAGTTGTCCACATATTCTAAGTCAGAACCGTCCAGAGTAGTGATGCTGGACGGGCGGGTAGGTGCGGGAAGCGATTGGTTGAAGAGCATGCATTTAGTTTGACTTGCATTTAAGATCAGTTGGAGGCCACGGAAGGAGATATATATATATATATATCCAGATAAGATTTTCCTACAAAAATATTGATGTGTTGAATGAAGACCAATGCAATATAAAATAGTCCTTGAAAATACAAATGTTTATAAAGTGTGTAGGGAGGAACAGGATGAAAGACAGATGAGGAGGGTAGGTCTTATGGTCACACTGTTCTGTGAAGAGAGAAAGACTAGGGGGGGATAGAGTGACAACATGAGAGAGAGAGAGAGAGAGAGAGAGAGAGAGATACTAATGGGGAGGGAGGGATAGAGTGATAACATGAGAGGGAGAGACTAAGGGGGAGGGAGGGATAGAGTGATGGAATGAGAGACAGAGAGAGAGAGATTAAGGGGAGGGAGGGATAGAGTGACAACATGAGAGAGAGAGAGAGAGAGAGAGAGAGAGAGAGAGAGAGAGAGAGAGACTAAGGGGGAGGGAGGGATAGAGTGACAACATGAGAGAGAGAGAGAGAGAGAGAGAGAGAGAGAGAGAGAGAGAGAGAGAGAGAGAGAGACTAAGGGGGAGGGAGGGATAGAGTGACAACATGAGAGAGAGAGAGACTAAGGGGAGGGAGCGATAGAGTGGTCGAATGAGAGACAGAGAGAGAGACTAAGGGGAGGGAGGGATAGAGTGATGGAATGAGAGACAGAGAGAGAGACTAAGGGGGAGGGAGGGATAGAGTGATGGAATGAGAGACAGAGAGAGAGACTAACTGGGAGGGAGGGATAGAGTGATGGAATGAGAGACAGAGAGAGAGACTTAGGGGGAGGGAGGGATAGAGTGATGGAATGAGAGAGAGAGAGAGAGAGAGAGAGACTAAGGGGGAAGGATAGAGTGATGGAATGAGAGACAGAGAGAGAGACTAAGGGGGAGGGAGGGATAGAGTGATGGAATGAGAGACAGAGAGAGAGACTTAGGGGGAGGGAGGGGTAGAGTTATGGAATGAGAGAGAGAGAGAGAGAGAGAGAGAGAGAGAGAGAGAGCCTAAGGGGGAAGGATAGAGTGATGGAATGAGAGACAGAGAGACTAAGGGGAAAAGAGCAAGTGACAGTGACATGACAGTACATCACTGGGGCCAAGCTTCCTGCCATCCAGGACCTCTATACCAGGCGGTGCCTCCCTGCTACCACACGGCAAGCGGTACAGGAGCGCCAAGTCTAGGTCCAAGAGGATTCTAAACAGCTTCTAAACAGCTAAACCCCCAAGCCATAAGACTCCTGAACATCTAGTCAAATGGCTACCCAGACTATTTGCATTGCCCCCACCCCCCCACCTCCCTCCCCTCTCCACACCACTGCCACTCTCTGTTGTCATCTATGCATAGACACTTTAATTAACTCTACCTACATGTACATACAACCTAAATTAACCGGTGCCCCTGCACATTGACTCTGTACCGGCACCCCCCTGTATATATTGTTATTTTGACTCTGTACCGGCACCCCCCTATATATATTGTTATTTTGACTCTGTACTGGCACCCCCTGTATATATTGTTATTTTGACTCTGTACTGGCACCCCCTGTATATATTGTTATTTTGACTCTGTACTGGCACCCCCTGTATATATTGTTATTTTGACTCTGTACTGGCACCCCCTGTATATATTGTTATTTTGACTCTGTACTGGCACCCCCTGTATATATTGTTATTTTGACTCTGTACCGGCACCCCCTGTATATTTTGTTATTTTGACTCTGTACCGGCACCCCCTGTATATATTGTTATTTTGATTCTGTACCGCACCCCCTGTATATATTGTTATTTTGATTCTGTACCGCACCCCCTGTATATATTGTTATTTTGATTCTGTACCGCACCCCCTGTATATATTGTTATTTTGATTCTGTACCGGCACCCCCTGTATATATTGTTATTTTGACTCTGTACCGGCACCCCCTGTATATATTGTTATTTTGATTCTGTACCGCACCCCCTGTATATATTGTTATTTTGATTCTGTACCGCACCCCCTGTATATATTGTTATTTTGATTCTGTACCGCACCCCCTGTATATATTGTTATTTTGATTCTGTACCGCACCCCCTGTATATATTGTTATTTTGATTCTGTACCGCACCCCCTGTATATATTGTTATTTTAATTCTGTACCGCACCCCCTGTATATATTGTTATTTTGATTCTGTACCGCACCCCCTGTATATATTGTTATTTTGATTCTGTACCGCACCCCCTGTATATATTGTTATTTTGATTCTGTACCGGCACCCCCTGTATATATTGTTATTTTGATTCTGTACCGGCACCCCCTGTATATATTGTTATTTTGATTCTGTACTGGCACCCCCTGTATATATTGTTATTTTGATTCTGTACTGGCACCCCCTGTATATATTGTTATTTTGATTCTGTACCGCACCCCTGTATATTTTGTTATTTTGATTCTGTACTGGCACCCCCCTGTATATATTGTTATTTTGATTCTGTACCGCACCCCCCTGTATATTTTGTTATTTTGACTCTGTACCGCACCCCCTGTATATATTGTTATTTTGATTCTGTACCGGCACCCCCTGTATATATTGTTATTTTGATTCTGTACCGCACCCCCTGTATATATTGTTATTTTGATTCTGTACCGGCACCCCCTGTATATATTGTTATTTTGATTCTGTACTGGCACCCCCTGTATATATTGTTATTTTGATTCTGTACCGGCACCCCCCTGTATATATTGTTATTTTGATTCTGTACCGGCACCCCCTGTATATATTGTTATTTTGATTCTGTACCGCACCCCCTGTATATATTGTTATTTTGATTCTGTACCGGCACCCCCTGTATATATTGTTATTTTGATTCTGTACCGGCACCCCCTGTATATATTGTTATTTTGATTCTGTACTGGCACCCCCTGTATATATTGTTATTTTGATTCTGTACCGGCACCCCCCTGTATATATTGTTATTTTGATTCTGTACCGGCACCCCCCTGTATATATTGTTATTTTGATTCTGTACTGGCACCCCCCTGTATATATTGTTATTTTGATTCTGTACCGCACCCCCTGTATATATTGTTATTTTGATTCTGTACCGGCACCCCCTGTATATATTGTTATTTTGATTCTGTACCGCACCCCCTGTATATATTGTTATTTTGATTCTGTACCGGCACCCCCTGTATATATTGTTATTTTGATTCTGTACCGCACCCCCTGTATATATTGTTATTTTGATTCTGTACCGCACCCCCTGTATATATTGTTATTTTGATTCTGTACCGCACCCCCTGTATATATTGTTATTTTGATTCTGTACTGGCACCCCCTGTATATATTGTTATTTTGATTCTGTACCGGCACCCCCCCTGTATATATTGTTATTTTGATTCTGTACCGCACCCCCTGTATATATTGTTATTTTGATTCTGTACCGGCACCCCCTGTATATATTGTTATTTTGATTCTGTACCGCACCCCCTGTATATATTGTTATTTTGATTCTGTACCGCACCCCCTGTATATATTGTTATTTTGATTCTGTACCGGCACCCCCCTGTATATATTGTTATTTTGATTCTGTACCGGCACCCCCCTGTATATATTGTTATTTTGATTCTGTACCGGCACCCCCCTGTATATTTTGTTATTTTTTTACTGCTGCTCTATAATTACTTGTTACTCTTATTCTTATCTGTATTTTTTGAAACTGCACTGTTGGTTAGGGGCTTGTAAGGAAGCATTTCACTGTAAGGTTGTTTTCGGCGCAAGTGACTAATAAAATTGGATTTGATTTGATGAGTAAACGATAGATTCCTTGAAAACCAGGACACACATTGGACTATTCCAAAACACACAACCCATAGAACAAACACTACCAACACACATCACTCACTCCCAGTCCCGGCTTCACTCTTACCACCACAGTCAAAACTACACTGTAAATGTAGAGTACATTGAGGAAACACTGTAAAAACGGCCTCTCGTTCAACCATAGTCTAAGAAGCTCAAACTTTGAACAGTGCCCTTTAAATGGACTACTTCTTCAACCCACCTTCATTTCCTACTATCACTGGAATCCACACACATCTGACCTGACATTTCCTACTATCACTGGAATCCACACACATCTGACCTGACATTTCCTACTACCACTAGAATCCACACACATCTGCTCTGACAGAGGCTAAAGCCCCCTCCCATTTATCTAATGACTCACACACTGGCTGTTTATTCTGCCTAACAATTCACCCAGTAACCCAGAAAGGGAAGAAGATAGTTTTAAAAAGGAGAGGATATACTCACTGCTTTCCTGCTCTTTCTCTTTTCTTTATGTTTCTCTCCTCCCCCTCTATATCCCTCTCTCCAGTAGCTGACCAGAGTTATTTAAACCTCTACTCCTCTACTCAAACACTGCCCCCCTTCCCTTATTCCCTTTTCCAGAGAAGACACTGCGTCTCTTGTACCCTCTCTGCCTCCTGCCTCCCTCCCTCCTTCCCTCTACCTGGAACTCTGAAGCACTCTTTCCTACCCCCCTCCCCACCCACCCAAACATGCTCGGTTGAAACCCCAGTTCGAATTCGATCATCCATAGATAAGATCTCTCTTCAGCTCAGAGATGGATTGTAATTTCAATTGAGGAAGGAAACTCCCAGTGTGCTTTGCATAATTTTCAGGACCTAGTTTGTCAATTCTCAGTTTGTTCTGGCTTGGCGCTATTTGACAAGAAGGCAATAGAAATCACTAAATAAATATACTCCCTTACGCCCCCCCTCAGCCTCACCACCTCTATTGGGGCCTGATATACCGCATGTACAGTAATAGACCCAGCTATGGTCAGAGACAGACACATAGGGCCTTCTATTCATACAGGCAGTAGAAGCAGGTTTCCCCTACTCAACTCTCTCTGCATAGCTAACCTAAACCCCAACTCCTGTCCCCCTCTTTCGACAATATCCCCCCCCACCAGCTCCTCAAATAAAGACCTATTTCTCACCACTGTTTCTAAACAGACCCCCCTGTGCATTTACATGCTTGTAACTCAGTGCCAATGAAACTGCTAACCCATTCCATTTGAAAGCTTCCCTTACCTTTAGTTTAGCTTAGTTGGGCGTAAGCTGGCGGAGCATAGAGAGTCTGCAGTTGGTTATTAGTGTGGGAGACTGTCATGCTAACGCTAATGAAATGTTAGCGTGAAACTGAATCTCCAGGACTCCCACCTCCAGTGGGCTTTCCTATTTGGGACTGGGCTTGTTGACATGACACCCAGACTCTAATTCCTACAGAAACTCCCCTCCCCCTGCTTCCTCCCCCTGGTCTCACCCCCTCCCTTGACTAGCTCACGTGCATTCCTAATTCCTGCCTCCCCCTCCCCCTCCCCAGATAGATTTCACTTGCTTTGGCAATGTAAACATATGTTTTCCATGCCAATAAAGCCCTTTGAATGGAATTGAATTGAATTGAGAGAGAATCTGAAATGAGAGGAGGCAGAGAGAAAAAATTGAGTAAAATGGTATAAGAGGCTAAAGGGTATAAGAGGCTAAAGGGTATAAGAGGCTAAAGGGTATAATAGCCTAAAGGGTATAATAGCCTAAAGGGTGAGAGAAAAATCTCTAAAAGAGAGAGATTGAGAAATACCATGAAAGAGAGACAGCTAAAGAGAGATATGGTATAGAGACAGACAGCAGTGTGACACAAAGTGAGTGTGGGGGTACTACCTCCTTGGTGCAGCCAAGGGCCTGAGTGTCGGTGGGTGTCCCAGGATCGGAGTGTGTTTCTGGGCTTGGGCTAAGGGAGCGCTGGCCACTGCTCTCCTCCTCCAATTCACTGTAGGAGTCTGAGCCTGAAGAGTCTGAGCTGGAATGTCTCACCCTCCCACCATGTGTGTGTGTGTGCTGCTCCGACAGACTGTCAATCAACAAACACACCAGAGAGGGGTCAGATTACACACAGATACACAAACACACAGATACACACACACACACACACACACACACACACACACACACACACACACACACACACACACACACACACACACACACACACACACACACACACACACACATATAATGCAGTAGACACATCTAGTACCTGTTGTTAATAACCCAGGGGGCTGACTGTTCAGGGCCCTAGTAGAAAGATGACAGAGAAGGGAGGTCAAAGAGACTGGTGTCATTCATAATGTACAGCATGATCTTCATTTCACCAGTATTGTCGAGCAAAAAATGTATCTGCAGCAACAGGAGTTGAACATTTAGTCCATAATGTTGCTTGATCGATGGTTATGCTATTAGCCTGCCAAAATTTGATTACATATACTGTTATACTGCAATACTGTTATACTGTTATACTGCAATACTGTTATACTGTTATATTGTTATACTGTTATATTGTTATACTGTTATATTGTTATATTGTTATACTGTTATACTCTTATACTGTTATACTGCAATACTGCTATACTGTTATACTGCAATACTGTTATACTGTTATACTGCAATACTGTTATACTGTTATACTGTTATATTGTTATACTGTTATACTGTTATATTGTTATACTGTTATACTGTTATATTGTTATACTGTTATAGTGTTATACTGTTATACTGTTATACTGTTATATTGTTATACTGTTATACTGTTATACTGCAATACTGCTATACTGTTATACTGTTATACTGTTATACTGTTATACTGTTATATTGTTATACTGTTATACTGTTATATTGTTATACTGTTATACTGTTATATTGTTATATTGTTATATTGTTATATTGTTATACTGTTATACTGTTATATTGTTATACTGTTATATTGTTATACTGTTATATGTTATACTGTTATACTGCAATACTGTTATATTGTTATACTGTTATACTGTTATACTATTATATTGTTATACTGTTATACTGCTATACTGTTATAGTGTTATACTGTTACTATAACCATGTGTTAGTGCTGGTTTTCAGCTAATTTATGTAAATCACGAAGCTCCTACGGTGCAGGAGCAGTTATCCACAACACAAGAGAGATCTGTCAACAATAAGCAAGCAGTGGAACTCCTGTGCTGCTCATATTGAAGTGCTATTGGACAGGTGAAAACAATATGGCAAAAGCGTGCCAGACGATTTCAGCTTCCAGTTCTATCAAATGAATACAGATGGAGAAATGGAAACAAGAAGGGGATGTCACTTTAGATGTGTGTGTGTGTGTGTGTGTGTGTGTGTGTGTGTGTGTGTGTGCGAAATGCATCTCCATTCTAACAGAAAGAGCACAGACAGCTCCCTCAGAGAGCAACTATTGCCAACTCTCCAGTCTCTCTCTCTCTCTCCTTCTCCTCTCCTTCCAATTTTCACTCCAGCCCTGGCCCAGAACCGCACTCACTGCAGGGAGCACCTCTCACTCTCCTCCCCCCTGTCTTCCTACCAACCCTTCCAACTAACTGTTTCTCTTCTCTCCTTTCTATGTTGTTCATACAACTTCAAATAAGGGATGTAGCCAACGTACTCAGTCACAAAGTCCTGTTAATAGTTACCCCCAAAAATATTTAGGCTTCCTTTTATTTTTTATGTACAGTAGGATGAACATAGAGAAGGGTTGGAGGGAGCAGAAAGGAATGGTGGAGGGAGGAAGGGTGGAGGGAGGAAGGGTGGAGGGAGGGAGGAAGGGTGGAGGGAGGAAGGGTGGAGGGAGGAAGGAAGGGTGGAGGGAGGAAGGAAGGGTGGAGGGGAGGAAGGGTGGAGGGGAGGAGGGAGGAAAGAGAAAGGGCGGATGGAAGTAAGGAAACATTTAGCTCAGGTCATGAGAGAGAGAGAGACATTCTGAAATGTTGTAAACATTTTTGAAAAGGTTTGTAGAATGTTCCTGGGCTTTCCTACCTTGTCAGCATCATCATCGTCACTGCTGAGCTTCAAGTCATCAGCGAGCATGCTGGGAAAAATGAGAAAAACATACGTCAAGAGAAAGACCAAAGTAAAGTAATGGTACTATAAAGTAAAGTAAAAGTGAAGTATGAAGTACAGTATACAAAGGCTATAATGTCTAGTTTTGACGGGGTAATGAGATTCAAGCCACCTCTGACTGAGAAAGAGGATATAAAGGGTTAATAAGCTAGGATACTCTTTGTTCTGCTACTGGAAAAGTTCACACAAATGTCAGGTCACCTTTGGCCTGGTATCCTGGTGTTTTTACGTCATGTTTGTTGCACAACTAAAACTGACAGATTAGTACTACTCCCCCTCTGTGTGTGTGTGTGTGTGTGTCTGTGTGTGTGTGTGTGTATTACAGCCCCGGCACTGTTTGGTGACCTTAGGTAGAATATATTTCTCGTGTCCCACTTACGATTTGTGAGGCGCCAGGTGAGGGTGGGTCATCCCCCCGAGCTGCCAGAGAGAGAGGGAGTGAGGACACACACACACGCAGGTTTGACCAACATATTCATTCTTATAATATATTCCTGAGCAGCCTGATAGAGAAAGGTTACAGACACACACACACACTCACACAGATACACCCACGCACAAATACACACACCTTAGACTGTGAATACATACGTTGTTTGTGCAGAGTAGTGTGCTGCTTTGTGTCCTAGAGAGTGAGAGAGAGAGATAGATTGATAAAGTTTAAAGACCCCCCCCCCCCACACACACACACACACACATAAACACACACATAGGCCTACTTTAGGGTTGTAGAGGAAGCACTGGGCCTGGCCACCTCCTGAGGGTTGCTGGGACTGCCAGGAGTTGTTCATGTCCTGGGGGTATGAAGGTTAGAGGTCAGAGGTCACAGAGATTGGATAGACTTTACTAACATTACTGACAAGCATCTGCACACACAAACACACACACACACACACACACACACACACACACACACACACACACACACACACACAGTATAAGAATTTGAGTTTTCTGGGGTTGACTCATGGTACAGGCTTAAGTGCCCAATGAGGATATTTTTGCCAATAGAAGGTGAATGGCACTAGAGGGAGTGCTGTGCTATTTATCATGACTCCCTCTGAAACAGTGGCTCAGATTACTCTCTACTTCCCTGCCTACAGTGGTGTAAAGTACTTAAGTAAAAATACTTTAAAGTAGTACTTAAGTCGTTTTTTGGGTATCTGTACTTTACTATTTATTTTATCGACAACTTTTACTTCACTACCTTTCTAAATAAAAGAACATGCAGATCTAACTCTAGCCATTGAAAGACATGAGGGTGAGGGATGGGGATCGGGGTTGTAGGGTGTCTATGAAAGACATGAGGGTGAGGGATGGGGATCGGGGTTGTAGGGTGTCTATGAAAGACATGAGGGTGAGGGATGGGGATCGGGGTTGTAGGGTGTCTATGAAAGACATGAGGGTGAGGGATGGGGATCGGGGTTGTAGGGTGTCTATGAAAGACATGAGGGTGAGGGATGGGGATCGGGGTTGTAGGGTTACTGTGAATGATGTAGGTTGTGATAAATTGTCCATGATCTGTGTGTATGTCTATGTGTGTGTGTCTGCGTGTTTGTGTGTGTCGGTGTGGATTCAGAGGTGTCATGGTACAGCGTATACACAGTGTGAAACAGGTTTCTGCTCTATTGTGTCTGTGATGTGTTTTGAGAGACAACCTGTCTTTTGTTCCTACCGCTTTGTGTATATTGTACATCAACTTCTGTATATTTTGTGCATATTTGTAGCTGTCTTTGTGATCTCTCTTTTGTTAGTGTGTGTGTGTGTGTGTGTGTGTGTGTGTGTGTGTGTGTGTGTGTACTTGCTTGCGTGTGTGTGTGTGTTTGCAAGTGATGTCCCTGAAGCACTGGTCTACCAGAGGGAGGACAGGGGTTTTGATGATCCAGGTGATAATCATCAGGGCGATTATGAGACAGTGCCCAGTGAACTATCCTATCTGCTATCTGTTATCTGCTCTATCTGAGTACATGAGCCCGGCTCTGAATAGGAAGCCAGCCAGAGAGAGTGAGAGAAATCTTTGCACCAATCCTCATTGCATACAAATGATTAGATTGACTGACAAAGACAAGTCACAGCCATGTTAGAAGAAGAATAATACAGTTGTTTAGTATGGATTATTAACATGGCAGAGAAAGGGATGTGTGTGTGTGTGTGTGTGTGTGTGTGTGTGTGTGTGTGTGTGTGTGTGTGTGTGTGTGTGTGTGTGTGTGTGTGTGTGTGTGTGCGTGCGTGCGTGCGTGCGTGCATGGTGTGAGCGTGTGAGTGTGTCTAGTCCATGCCGACTTTTGCATCGCCATTGAACAGGAAGCAGGCTCTGGAAAAGGTCAAGCCTTATCTGTTCTGATGGCTGTGTGCGTGTGTGTGTGTGTGTGTATGTGTGTCAGTGGAGGCTCCTCAGAGGAAGAAGGGGAGGACCATCCTACTTAGTGAATTAAAAAAATACAAATAGTGAAACATTCAAAAAGTTATTATTTTTTAGATACAACTAAAACTAAATATATTCACATCACCAAATAATTTGATTAAAACAAACTGTTTTGCAATGAAGGTCTACAGTAGCCTCAGCAGCACCCTGTAGGAGAGCACCATGGTGTAACGGGAGGTCAGCTAGATTCCAGGCCTCCTCTGGGTACATTGATTTCAATACAAAACCTAGGAGGCTCTTGGTTCTCAACCCCTTCCATAGACTTACACAGTAATTATGACAACTTCGGGAGGACGTCCTCCAACCAATCAGAGCTCTTGCAACATGAACTGACATAATTCTCAATCAAAGGATTCGATAATTAATCTTGTACTGAACACATAAGCTACAGCTAGCTAGCACTGCAAGTGCATAAAATGTTGTGAGTATTACACTCAAAGAAAGAGAAAGAGAATAGTTGAACAGTTTTGAACAAATTTCTTCAAAAATTAAATGGAAGCAAACGGAACAAAAAATGGATCAACCTACCTGAATTAGCCTAATAGAAACTCTCGTTTTGTTTGCAAAATGGAACGTTTTGACTAATGAGTGCACACTAGATCACCTAGATGCAGGCAAGAGTGTGCAAGGTGGTACTGAATGTTTCAATGTCTGTCACCTTGATTACTCCAATTTGTCTTGCGACCTGTGCACCTACGTTAACAACTTTCATTCGTAGGCTAGATTGTAGAAACCTCATGATGGGTAGAGGGAAAATGTGTGTATCATGTAATAGCCTAAATCTATCGATGTTACATTGAGCTGGGTGAATGGAATGTGAATTACAGTCATCCAATTTGCTGTAATAGAAATAAGGCCATGCTCATTAAAAAATGACTAAATTCCTCCCTAATCTTAAACGGCACTGACCGCCACTGGTGTGTGTGTGAATGTGTGTGTGTGACAGAGAGAGAGACTTCACCACGGATACACCCTGCACACCCTAATTGACAAACAAACAAACCAAAACAAAGACAAAGTCTTCTCACGCTTTGTTGATTTCAAAAAAGCTTTCGACTCAATTTGGCATGAGGGTCTGCTATAGTAATTGATAGAAAGTGGTGTTGGGGGAAAAACATACAACATTCTAAAATCCATGTACACAAATTCCATTTTCACAATGTTGCCATAGAGCACACAAAAAACTATACATACCTCAGCCTAAACATCAGCACCACATGTAACTTCCACAAAGCTGTGAACAATCTGAGAGAGAAGGAAAGAAGGGCCTTCTATGCCATCAAAAGGAACATAAAATTCGACATACCAATTAGGATCTGGCTAAAAATACTTGAATCAGTTATAGAACCCATTGCCCTTTATGGTTGTGAGGTCTGGGGTCCGCTCACCAACCAAGAATTCACAAAATGGGACAAACATCAAATTGAGACTGCATGCAGAATTATGCAAAAAATATCCTCTGTGTACAACATAAAACACCAAATAATGCATGCACAGCAGAATTAGGCCGATACCCACTAATTATCAAAATCCAGAAAAGAGAAGTTCAGTTCTAAAAGGAAGTGATTCCCAAACCTTCCATAACAAAGCCATCACCTACAGAGCAAGCTGGTCCTGGGGCTCTGTTCACAAACAGACTCCACAGAGCCCCAGGACAGCAACACAATTAGACAAAAGCACACTGCCCACAAAATGAGGTGGAAACTGAGCTGCACTTCCTAACCTCCTGCCAAATATATGACCATATTAGAGACACATATTTCCCTCAGATTACATAGACCCACAAGGAATTTGAAAACAAATCCCATTTTGATAAACTCCCATATCTACTGGGTGAAATACCACAATGCAATCACAGCAGCAAGATTTGTGACCTGTTGCCACAAGAAAAGGGCAACCAGTAAAGAACAAACACCATTGTAAATACAACCTATATTTATGTTTATTTATTTTCCCTTTGTACTTGAACTATTTGCACATCAGAATGTATACCACACTGTATATAGACATAATATGACACTTGAAATGTCTTTATTCTGTAATGTTACTGTTCATTTTTTATTGTTTATTTCACTTTTGTTTATGATCTATTTCACTTGCTTTGGCAATGTAAACATATGTTTCCAATGCCAATAAAGCCCCTTAAATTGAAATTGAATTGAGAGAGAGTTGAAACCGATGGACATGTGTGATAGAACAGTAGCCTGTTAGTGCTCAGTATTGAACAGAGTAAGGAGAGTCTGCTCTGAGAAGCATTTCTCCTTTCATTCAATTCAGTCTAACACACACACGCACGCGCGCACGCACGCACGCACACACACACACACACACACACACACACACACACACACACGTAATGCAGTAGACACATCTAGTACCTGTTGTCACTTCTCTCACTCTTTTCCTCTCCTCTCTCTTCTTCATAAACACAGCCCTTTCCTCATAACCCCAGAAGGCAAGTATTCCCTCTCTCTACTCCTCCTTTCACTTCATTACCTCTCCTCTCCTCCCTCTCAGTAACCAAGGACACTGATTCATCCCTTACTCCCCTCCTCTCACAACAACAAGCCTTCCCAGGTGAGCAGTGTGCCGCTATCTCTCCACTCCCTTTCCCCCTCTCCTCCTCCCTCTCTTCCTCCCTCTTCTTCTGCTCTTTCTCCTCTCGCCTTCCTCTCTGTCTGCTCTCCCTCTATTTATCCCCATCCTTTCTCTTCATTTCTCTCTCCTGTGCTAGTCTTTTGGCTAGGAAAGGGAGACCATGAACAGCACATTGGAACAGTATTTCAGTAGGCAGGATACAGTCAGACATACTCTGTTCAGCTTCAGCTACCAACAGCAACAGAGATTCCCCCAAAGGCCTGTTACTAGTAGCCTCAGGGCAACCACCACTAAGAGGACAGGAGAAAGTGTAACGTGTACCAACACACACATTTGTTCCAGCACTACACACCTGATTTAGCTAGTGCAGAGCAGTGTAGATCAGTGCAGCAGGTGGGAGTATAAAGTCAACCATCTCTTACCCTAGAATATCCTAGACACAGCTGCTACACTCACTTCCTATGACCTGAGTGAGGACAGAAAAACAGTTTGAGAAAAGTCATAGAGACAACATCCACACAGTAAAATAAAACAGGTGTTGTGGAGGTCTATACAGTGGTGGTCTTTCAGTAACCAATGAGAATGCCTTGACAGATATAGGTTGCGAAACCCAACCAGGGCTTGTGAGCCTACATCAAAAGATTCTTCACTGAGACTTGCTTGTCTGTTTGTTGTGTTCGGTAATCTGCTAATCTGCAGTGTTCCATGGTGTGTGTCTGTGGGCATTGAACCATCATTACTGTAGCCTTCTGCTGATCCTCTGTGGGCATTGAACCATCATTACTGTAGCCTTCTGCTGATCCTCTGTGGGCATTGAACCATCATTACTGTAGCCTTCTGCTGATCCTCTGTGGGCATTGAACCATCATTACTGTAGCCTTCTGCTGATCCTCTGTGGGCATTGAACCATCATTACTGTAGCCTTCTGCTGATCCTCTGTGGGCATTGAACCATCATTACTGTAGCCTTCTGCTGATCCTCTGTGGGCATTGAACCATCATTACTGTAGCCTTCTGCTGATCCCTTGTTGGGCATTGAACCATCATTACTGTAGCTTTCTGCTGATCCTCTGTGGGCATTGAACCATCATTACTGTAGCCCTCTGCTGATCCTCTGTGGGCATTGAACCATCATTACTGTAGCCTTCTGCGGATCCTAGTGTGAACCCATTTGTTCCCACATTTCTTTCAGATATGCCCACTATGTACACCTTATACAATTAGTAACCCCTATAAGTCATTTTGCTTTTTGAAAAATAATATTGAAAAGTATGTGAAACGGTATGTTTTATTTTCTGTCACGACCGATGGGAACATACTGTGCTGTGCCTATAATAAAAAGTAAGAGATACAGTATTTACCACTATTCCCAAGCTCCAATATCTATATACCTTATCCCACTTACCCACAAATCTAAACCCAATGACCCACACACCCCAGCCCCAATATCTATACACCTCAGCCCACTTACCCACACATCTAAACACAATGACCCCCATGCCCCAGCCCCAATATCTATATGGGGCCACAGTGTCTCCTGACCCCTCCTGTCTCAGCCTCCAGTATTTATGCTGCAGTAGTTTATGTGTCGGGGGGCTGGGGTCAGTTGGTTATATCTGGAGTACTTCTCCTGTCCTATTCGGTGTCCTGTGTGAATCTAAGTGTGCGTTCTCTAATTCTCTCCTTCTCTCTTTCTTTCTCTCTCTCGGAGGACCTGAGCCCTAGGACCATGCCCCAGGACTACCTGACATGATGACTCCTTGCTGTCCCCAGTCCACCTGGCCATGCCGCTGTTCCAGTTTCAACTGACCTGAGCCCTAGGACCATGCCCCAGGACTACCTGACATGATGACTCCTTGCTGTCCCCAGTCCACCTGGCCATGCTGCTGCTCCAGTTTCAACTTCCACCTGACTGTGCTGCTGCTCCAGTTTCAACTGTTCTGCCTTATTATTATTCGACCATGCTGGTCATTTATGAACATTTGAACATCTTGGCCATGTTCTGTTATAATCTCCACCCGGCACAGCCAGAAGAGGACTGGCCACCCCACATAGCTTGGTTCCTCTCTAGGTTTCTTCCTAGGTTTTGGCCTTTCTAGGGAGTTTTTCCTAGCCACCGTGCTTCTACACCTGCATTGCTTGCTGTTTGGGGTTTTAGGCTGGGTTTCTGTACAGCACTTTGAGATATCAGCTGATGTACAAAGGGCTATATAAATACATTTGATTTGATTTGATATGTCTCAGCCCACTTACCCACAAACCTAAACCCAATTACTCCCATGCCCCAGCCCCAATATCTATATGTCTCAGCCCACTTACCCACAAACCTAAACCCAATTACCCCCATGCCCTAACCCTAACACCCACATGCCAATATCCTAATATTAATGCAACCAAGTCCTGATACACCCATATCCTACCTAGCCTTATGTATTACCCATTGACTCCAGTTCCTTTGCCTAAACACCTCAGCCCTGTTACTTGCCTATCTCAGCCCTGTTACTTGCCTATCTCAGCCCTGTCACTTGCCTATCTCAGCCCTGTTACTTGCCTATCTCAGCCCTGTTACTCGCCTATCTCAGCCCTGTTACTTGCCTATCTCAGCCCTGTTACTTGCCTATCTCAGCCCTGTTACTTGCCTATCTCAGCCCTGTTACTTGCCTATCTCAGCCCTGTTACTTGCCTATCTCAGCCCTGTTACTTGCCTATCTCAGCCCTGTTACTTGCCTATCTCAGCCCTGTTACTTGCCTATCTCAGCCCTGTTACTTGCCTATCTCAGTCCTGTTACTCGCCTATCTCAGCCCTGTTACTTGCCTATCTCAGCCCTGTCACTTGCCTATCTCAGCCCTGTTACTTGCCTATCTCAGCCCTGTTACTCGCCTATCTCAGCCCTGTTACTTGCCTATCTCAGCCCTGTTACTTGCCTATCTCAGCCCTGTTACTTGCCTATCTCAGCCCTGTTACTTGCCTATCTCAGCCCTGTTACTTGCCTATCTCAGCCCTGTTACTTGCCTATCTCAGCCCTGTTACTTGCCTATCTCAGCCCTGTTACTCGCCTATCTCAGTCCTGTTACTCGCCTATCTCAGCCCTGTTACTTGCCTATCTCAGCCCTGTTACTTGCCTATCTCAGCCCTGTTACTTGCCTATCTCAGCCCTGTTACTTGCCTATCTCAGCCCTGTTACTTGCCTATCTCAGCCCTGTTACTTGCCTATCTCAGCCCTGTTACTTGCCTATCTCAGCCCTGTTACTTGCCTATCTCAGCCCTGTTACTTGCCTATCTCAGCCCTGTTACTTGCCTATCTCAGCCCTGTTACTTGCCTATCTCAGCCCTGTTACTTGCCTATCTCAGCCCTGTTACTTGCCTATCTCAGCCCTGTTACTTGCCTATCTCAGCCCTGTTACTTGCCTATCTCAGCCCTGTTACTTGCCTATCTCAGCCCTGTTACTTGCCTATCTCAGCCCTGTTACTCGCTTATCTCAGCCCTGTTACTCGCCTATCTCAGCCCTGTTACTCGCCTATCTCAGCCCTGTTACTTGCCTATCTCAGCCCTGTTACTTGCCTATCTCAGCCCTGTTACTCGCCTATCTCAGCCCTGTTACTTGCCTATCTCAGCCCTGTTACTTGCCTATCTCAGCCCTGTTACTTGCCTATCTCAGCCCTGTTACTTGCCTATCTCAGCCCTGTTACTTGCCTATCTCAGCCCTGTTACTTGCCTATCTCAGCCCTGTTACCCACTTTGCCAAGACCTGTATTCCACCAAGTCATCAACATGTACCTGTATCCAGCTATCCACTGCACGCTCCAACCCTGTTTATTGCATATCTTAGTCCTGTGACCTCTGACCTCTATACTCTAACCATTTCATACATAAACTCATAGTACAGTGGTATATTACATTTTTCCCAGCCTCATTCACTGTTTTTCTACCACAAACGTGTCATCAGAAAGGATTTGAAAGGGCAATAGATGTCTGTTCAAACCCATGACCAATAGGAGCCTGGTACATCTCTACACCCCATTACATTAACCAGGTCAATTCATGGGCATTAAGCTCAAGCCTCAACATTCATATATACTAGGTCTATACATGCACTTCACCCCTAATATACCCATACAAACCAGGTTACCACCAGAGGCTATATCCAGTACTCTGATAAAACAGGTCTACCGTTGTACCTATACTGAACAGAAATATAAACACAACATGTAAAATCTTATTTCTCTCAAATTTTGTGCACAAATGCCAGCCCAGGACTTTCACATCCGGCTTCTTCACCTGCGAGATCGTCTGAAACCAGCCACCAGGACAGCTGATGAAACTGTGGGTTTACACAACCGAAGAATTTCTGCTCAAAGTGTCAGAAACCGTCTCAGGGAAGCTTATCGGCGTGCTCGTCATCCTCACCAGGAACTTGAACTGACTGCAATTCGGCGTCGTAACCAACTTCAGTGAGCAAATGCTAATTTTCTATGGCCTCTGGCAAGCTGGAGAAGTGTGCTCTTCAAGGATGAATTACGGTTTCAACTGTATTGGGCAGATGGCAGACAGATCGTATGGCGTCGTGTGGGCGAGCGATTTGCTGATGTCAACGTTGTGAACAGAGTGCCACATGGTGGCGGTGGGGATATGGTATGGGCAGGTATAAGCTATGGACAACAAACACAATTGCATTTTATCGACTGCAATTTCAATCCACAGAGATACCGTGACCTGAGGCCCATTGTCATGCCATTCATCCGCCGCCATCAACTCACGTTTTAGTATACAACAACGTGTTACAGTTCCCGCCAATATCCAGCAACTTCGCACAGCTATTGAAGAGGAGTGGGACAACATTCCAAGGCCACAATCAACAGCCTGATCAACTCTATGTGAAGGAGACGCATGAGGTGTTGCATGAGGCAAATGGTGGTCACAGCAGATACTGACTGCTCTTGTTTTTCTTTTAAAGGTTTCTGTGACAAACAGATGCGTATCTGTATTCCCAGTCATGTGAAATTCATAGACTAGGGCTTAATTCATGTATTTCAATTGACTAATTTCCTTATATGAACTGTAACTCAGTAAAATGTTTGAAATGGTTGCATCTTGTGTTTATATTTTTGCTCAGTGTATTTAGCAAAACTCACATAAACCAGTTTGACCCTTGTGCCTGAGAAACTGAACAAAACTATTGAAGTGAAATATGTATTATGTAATTACCAGTGGCGGTGGGGGGGTGTTTCAGATGAGGGAGGACAATACACTGTTTTACGAGCATGTTCTTATTTCTATTACAGCATATTGGATGACTGTCATTCATATTCCATTCACTCAGTTAATTGTAACATCCAGTGGTGGATTTAGGCATAGGCAACATGAGCAGCCGCCCAGGGCAGCATCTTGCCGGGGGCGGCATGCGGCGCCCGCACAAAAAAATTTAAATAAAAATATTCCGAATGGTGACATTTGCGCGATCGGTTTTCTTTCTATCGCTCATTTGCACGTCACGTCAATAATATCATGTCACCGTGTGGGACTGTGGGTCAGTTAACCTTGAAGGAGTGGGCGCCCTGATTCTAGTTTGTGAGCTAGGCAGGCCTGGGAAGGTCTCCCACTCAGAAGAACGAGATGGGAAGGGGGTGGGGGTAGGTTGACCTCAGGTCTCCCCACTGGAAGCCCGAGGTAGGGGGAGAGGGGGGAATCTATCAAATAGCGCACCTCTAACTTTGTACAGTACTGATGCAATTAGTAATGCAATTAGTTGTGCAATTTAGTTTGTGTGTTTCTTGTTTGAAGTGCAATACAAGTGTGTTATTCTATTTGTGTATTGATTTGTGCAATTTAGATGTATTTGTGTGTTTTTTTGTTACCAACAGGGTAATAGTGTAATAATTTGATTCTCTTTTTTATTTGTATTTATATACTACAATTTGTTTCTATTTGTCTTTGTTACTTTTTGATATGTATGAGTCTTATTTTTGTATATATTTCTATATTTATATCGTTTTAAATGCTCTGATGATTTATTTGTGTTGTTCCAAACGTCTGAGTACAAATGACAGTTAGTGCAGAATGGTGCAGCGGGGTTCGCCCAGGGAGCCATACAAGCTAGAACCGCCACTGGTAACATCGATAGATTTAGGCTACTACATGATACTAAAATGTTCCTAATTCCCATCAGGTTGCTACTGTAACAGTATAACTTTAGACCGTCCCCTCGCCCATACCCCGGAGCGAACCAGGGACCCTCTGCACACATCAATAACAGTCACCCTCGAAGCATCGTTACCCATCGCTCCACAAAAGCCGTGGGGGGAACTACTACTTCAAGGTCTCAGAGCAAGTGACGTCACCAATTGAAACGCTATTTAGCGCACACCGCTAACTAAGCTAGCCGTTTCACATTCGTTACACTCACCCCCCTTTTGACCTTCCTCCTTTTCCGCAGCAACCAGTGATCCGGGTCAACAGCATCAATGTAACAGTATAACTTTAGACCGTCCCCTCGCCCATACCCGGGCTCGAACCAGGGACCCTCTGCACACATCAATAACAGTCACCCTCGAAGCATCGTTACCCATCGCTCCACAAAAGCCGCGGCCCTTGCAGAGCAAGGGGAACTACTACTTCAAGGTCTCAGAGCAAGTGACGTCACCAATTGAAACGCTATTTAGCGCACACCGCTAACTAAGCTAGCCGTTTCACATCTGTTACACTACAACCTAGCCAATGAATGAACGTTTACAACATAGGTGCACACAGGTCAAGTGAAATTTGAGTAATCAAGGTGACAGACTTGACACGTTCAATACCGCCTTGCACACTCTTGCCTGCATCTAGATAGCTGATCTACGGTGTAATCATTAGTCCAACAGTTGCAAACAAGAGTTTATATTGGACAAATACAGATATGTTTAGCGCCGTTTCATTCAGCTTGCTTCCGTTCAAAAAATATTTTTCCAACGGAATGAATATATCCCTGATCACATGGAAACACAGTTCACTTTCATAGCAGCCACATACATACAGCATGATTCCTTTAATCGTTGTAGAATTCCTACGCGCTCTCCTCCTCTCACCTTTTCCCTTTGCTTCTGGACTTCAGTGCACAACACATCAGCTGTTTGTGACCAGGCGGAAAAAAACACTACAAACCGCTACAACAGTGTACAGCAAGCAGTTTAGCAGTTACAACGGTGGGCCCCGGTGGCAATATATTTGTAAAACCAAAAGCTTACCTTGACTTGGAAGTCCCCATGTTGGATAGCAACAGCCAGCTAGCTAACATAGCATCCCTCTCTGTTTAAGCTGAGTGTTTGAGTAGGCTAGACTAGCTAGCTGCATTCACTAGCTAAGTAAGTGAAAGTGAAACATGAAAAAAAAAATGAAATATAGCTAGCTCTCTTTCTAGCTATATTTCGTATTTTTTTCATGTTTCACTTTCACTTACTTAGCTTGCTTCTCCATAATTTGTTATAAACTGTTCAACTATTGTCTTTCTCTCTCTTTGAGTGTAATACTCACCACATTTTATGCACTGCAGTGCTAGCTAGTTGTAGCTCATGCTTTCAGTACTAGATCCATTCTCTGATCATTTGATTGGGTGGCCAACATGTCAGTTCATACTACAAGAGCTCTGATAGGTTGGAGGACGTCTTCCGAAAGTGGTCATAAGTACTGTGTAAGTCTATGGAAGGGGGTGAGAACCATGAGCCTCCTAGGTTTTGTATTGAAGTAAATGTAGCCAGAGGGCCTACGCATCGCAAATTCCCTGTGAAATAACTAAATTAAACTTCCAACCGGATGGATCAGATTTATACATTTGATTAAACATCTGGCTCCTTTTTCTATCTGTGCTTATAATATGGCTACACTTTCAGCATTGTGTTCAATGACAGGTTGCACGTCCACACACGCACACACCTGTGAGCTCTCAAAGAGAAAGTGAGAGAGAGAAAAAGAGTAAACAAGAGAGAGAGAGAGAGTGAGAGTGAGAGTGAGAGAGAGTGAGAGTGAGAGAGAGAGAGAGAGAGAGAGAGAGAGAGAGAGAGAGATGATTCAGTGGATCTAAAACACTAGTCAGGAGTGCACGTATGAAATGGACACACACACAGTTGAGGGGAGGTTGATGTTGGTTGGGTGAATCATATCTAAACAATCACAGCTGTTGATGGGAGGGATGCTCATATTCTCCCCTTTCTCTCTCTCCCCCATCCTACCTTCCTCTGTCCTTCTCTCTATCTCTAGTCCCCATTTTACTGTCCCTCTTTCCACTCATTATCTTTCTTGCTGAAAAACTGGTGGTTGTTGTTACTGCATATCCTTGGATATCCTGCAATAATTGGCTGTTGAGACTGTTCTTATTTTCTCTGCTGTGTGTGTGTGTGTGTGTGTGTGTGTGTGTGTGTGTGTGTGCATGAGTCACTCCACTGTCTGACTGCGTGATCAAGCACTGGCATGGAGAGGTGTGTGTGTGTGTGTGTGTGTGTGTGTGTGTGTGTGTGTGTGTGTGTGTGTGTGTGTGTGTGTGTGAGAGAGAGAGAGAGAGAGAGAGAGAGAGAGAGAGAGAGAGGTGCACCTCTGTCATTGAACACTGCTGAAAGTGTGGCTGTAGAATGTGTGCATAATATGCATAATGCATTTCACACATCTTTTAAAACATCAGCAGGGTACAGTAATGGTGACGCAATCCCCCAGACACACACCACGGTCTCCTGCGGCCCAAACCAACCTCAACCCATCATAACACCTTCAAACAAACAGCATACAGACCAACTATTCTACAACCATCTGTTGCCTATTCAGCGCCCATAGACCGATATGATCGGTCTATGTAGTACAGTTGTATTTAAATGTCTTCATAGTTCTCTTACCGTTTCTATATTTAGAACAGTGTATGCTTCAATCTAAAGTGAAAACGAAAGGTTGTGGGTTGGCCTGTCAAACGACGGAAATGGGTTTAACTGTCTCTGACCTCAAGACTTCTCAACTTATTTTACATCTCATCGTGACTATTCAAACCATAGACTGTACAAATCAATATAACATTTCAAACCATGTGAATTGTTGTTTTGTATTTGCAATACATCTTTAACTAGCTTTGTTGCATTATTCTATAAAATTAATTTTGGTTTCACTTTACAGTAAATTGAAATGAGAACGGAAATACAATAGCCTACAAAAAAATGTTATTACAAAAGAGTATTCTACATTTCAAGTAGAAGACAGAAAGCAAAACAACTATAAGAAATTGTATTTCTTGACTATCACATGAACTTGACTGAATAGATCGCCATGTATCTCTTCTCACCTGGAAAGCACATCGAAGCAACAAAGAGACGTTGGAAAGTTTGCCCTTGTCGCGGAGGACTGTAGGCATGTTTGGTCACTGGTCCTCTCCTCGGTCCATCTCACAGAAGACGCACCGTGCGAGCACAAATCGGTACAAATGCCAAACATCCTGTTCTACCGCCAGAGAGCGAGCAGCGTCACCAGCTCAAATGGAGAGTCACGGAGTCGGTGTCGTCTTGGGAGCGAGCGTGCGCTGTGCGTTGGCGTACGGGAGGATTCGCATGACAGAGCCGACGTGACGCATCCGTTATAGGTTCAGGCACGAAGTTCAAACATCCGCGGGGAGCGCTGCTACCTAGACACTGCACACACTCACATCAATGACCCACACGCACATACGGAAACAATGTGGCACATACTCCCCCCAGCGCGTATCTGAATGGAAGCACAGTGCAGCGCACAATCTCACCATGCACCCAGTGTACAATCTCTGAAAAGTGAAGGGGGTCACTTGCTGTTCAATTATTATTGTTTCACCCTCTCCGCATCCTGCCAGTGAATGCCTGTGCGATCTATCATTACCGCTAATGCACTCTGCTGGGGTCTGGACTGGGACGCAGCGGGTCTGTGTTGTGTAGAGTTGGTGTTGTTCTAATGAAATATGACTCATGTTCCTGCCCCAGATGCCGCGGGCGAGAGAGAGAGAGAGAGAGAGCGAGAGAGAGGGAGAGAGAGAGAGACCTCTCAGCTTCCCTATCAAATCTAAAAATCTCACATAGAAAACCGAAGAAAATTAACAATAATGACAAATGGTTTGATGAAGAATGCAAAAATCTAAGAAAGAAATTGAGAAACCTGTCCAACCAAAAACATAGAGACCCGGAAAACCTGAGTCTACGCCTTCACTATGGTGAATCACTAAAACAATACAGAAATACACTACGGAAAAAGAAGGAACAGCATGTCAGAAATCAGCTCAATGCAATTGAAGAATCCATAGACTCTAACCACTTCTGGGAAAATTGGAAAACACTAAACAAACAACAACATGAAGAATTATCTATCCAAAATGGAGATGTATGGGTAAACCACTTCTCCAATCTTTTTGGTTCTATAACAAAGAACAAAGAGCAAAAACATATACATGATCAAATACAGATCTTAGAATCAACTATTAAAGACTACCAGAACCCACTGGATTCTCCAATTACATTGAATGAGTTACAGGACAAAATAAAAACCCTTCAACCCAAAAAGGCCTGTGGTGTCGATGGTATCCTCAATGAAATGATCAAATATACAGACAACAAATTCCAATTGGCTATACTAAAACTCTTTAACATCATACTTAGCTCTGGCATCTTCCCCAATATTTGGAACCAAGGACTGATCACCCCAATCCACAAAAGTGGAGACAAATTTGACCCCAATAACTACCGTGGAATATGTGTCAACAGTAACCTTGGGAAAATCCTCTGCTTTATTATTAACAGCAGAGTCGTACATTTCCTCAGTGAAAACAATGTACTGAGCAAATGTCAAATTGGCTTTTTACCAAATTACCGTACAACAGACCATGTATTCACCTTGCACACCCTAATTGACAACCAAACAAACCAAAACAAAGGCAAAGTCTTCTCATGCTTTGTTGATTTCAAAAAAGCCTTCGACTCAATCTGGCATGAGGGTCTGCTATACAAACTGATGGAAAGTGGTGTTGGGGGTAAAACATACGACATTATAAAATCCATGTACACAAACAACAAGTGTGCGGTTAAAATTGGCAAAAAACACACACATTTCTTCACACAGGGTCGTGGGGTTAGACAGGGATGCAGCTTAAGCCTCACCCTCTTCAACATATATATCAACGAATTGGCGCGGGCACTAGAAAAGTCTGCAGCACCCGGCCTCCCCCTGCTAGAATCCGAAGTCAAATGTCTGCTGTTTGCTGATGATCTGGTGCTTCTGTCACCAACCAAGGAGGGCCTACAGCAGCACCTAGATCTTATGCACAGATTCTGTCAGACCTGGGCCCTGACAGTAAATCTCAGTAAGACCAAAATAATGGTGTTCCAAAAAGGTCCAGTCACCAGGACCACAAATACAAATTCCATCTAGACACTGTTGCCCTAGAGCACACAAAAACTATACATACCTTGGCCTAAACATCAGCGCCACAGGTAACTTCCACAAAGCTGTGAACGATCTGAGAGACAAGGCAAGAAGGGCATTCTATGCCATCAAAAGAAACATAAATTTCAACATACCAATTAGGATTTGGCTAAAAATACTTGAATCAGTCATAGAGCCCATTGCCCTTTATGGTTGTGAGGTCTGGGGTCCGCTCACCAACCAAGACTTCACAAAATGGGACAAACACCAAATTGAGACTCTGCACGCAGAATTCTGCAAAAATATCCTCTGTGTACAACGTAAAACACCAAATAATGCATGCAGAGCAGAATTAGGCCGATACCCACTAATTATCAAAATCCAGAAAAGAGCCGTTAAATTCTACAACCACCTAAAAGGAAGCGATTCACAAACCTTCCATAACAAAGCCATCACCTACAGAGAGATGAACCTGGAGAAGAGTCCCCTAAGCAAGCTGGTCCTGGGGCTCTGTTCACAAACACAAACACACCCTACAGAGCCCCAGGACAACAGCACAATTAGACCCAACCAAATCATGAGAAAACAAAAAGATAATTACTTAACACATTGGAAAGAATTAACAAAAAAACAGAGCAAACTAGAATGCTATTTGGCCCTACACAGAGAGTACACAGTGGCAGAATACCTGACCACAGTGACTGACCCAAAATTAAGGAAAGCTTTGACTATGTACAGACTCAGTGAGCATAGCCTTGCTATTGAGAAAGGCCGCCGTAGGCAGACATGGCTCTCAAGAGAAGACAGGCTATGTGCTCACTGCCCACAAAATGAGGTGGAAACTGAGCTGCACTTCCTAACCTCCTGCCCAATGTATGACCATATTAGAGAGACATATTTCCCCCAGATTACACAGATCCACAAAGAATTCGAAAACAAATCCAATTTTGAAAAACTCCGATATCTTTTGGGTGAAATTCCACAGTGTGCCATCACAGCAGCAAGATTTGTGACCTGTTGCCACGAGAAAAGGGCAACCAGTGAAGAACAAACACCATTGTAAATACAACCCATATTTATGCTTATTCATTTTATCTTGTGTCCTTTAACTATTTGTACATTGTATATATATATATAATATGACATTTGTAATGTCTTTACTGTTTTGAAACTTCTGTATGTGTAATGTTTACTGTTAATTTTTGTTGTTTTTCACTTTATATATTCACTTTGTATGTTGTCTACCTCACTTGCTTTGGCAATGTTAACACATGTTTCCCATGCCAATAAAGCCCTTGAATTGAATTGAATTGAATTGAGAGAGAGAGAGAGAGGAGGAGCGGGTTTAAATCGAAATGGATTAACAACCCTTCTAAAAAAGATACTTTAATTGCACGTGAGAGTTAGATTTGAAAGTACAAATTCGATTTTCACATGCGAAAATGTAATTTCGCTTGTGATAGTTACGTTTTAAAATGTGAAGGAAAGGGGGGAGAGAGATGAGACTGAGCAAGGAGAGAGAAAAATAGTTTTTTTTATCTCCCAGGAGAAGTGGAGGGCATAGACCAGTCAACATCTGGCAGATCAAGCGATTGAGTATCTCAGCAGCTTTACTAACTTGTAAAAGGTGAAATACAGTAGTTAGTCTACGTGTGCTATGTTTTTGTAATTGAGCCCAACCGTCTTAGTGCGAGAGGTGACCCTGGAGGAAAACGCACGGATCTGTAATTGCGTGGTTTCAGCCAACAGTTGAGCACCTCGTTGTTTTATTTGGGTGTTTCTATCACGACTCAGGCGAGACCCAGATGCAGACACAGGAGGCAGATGGTTGGAGTCTTACAATATATATTAATCCAATAGGGGGAAGGCAAGAGAATGGTCGTGGACAGGCAAAAGGGTCAAACCCAGTTCAGAGTTCAAAAGGTACCGAAGGACAGGCAGAATCAAGGTCAGGCCAGGCAGGATGATCAGGCAGGCGGGAAAAGAAGTCCAGAGTCATGCAGGGGGTCAGAATCAGGAAGACTATCAAAAAGAGAATAGCAAAAGGAGTATGGGGAAAAACACGCTGGTTGACTTGACTAACATACAAGACACAGAGAGACAGGAAACACAGCGATAAATACACTGGGGAAAACAAACCACACCTGGAGGAGGTGGAGACAATAACGAGGACAGGTGAAACTGATCAGGTTGTGACAGCTTCTGATGTTGGTAGCATCATATAAATATAAATTCCATTCTAGTTTTGGCTCTGTGTACCGATATATATTGTACAATATTAGAGATTCGAATTCTGGCACCATGCATTATCATGGACATAAGCTGGGTGAATCAATGCTGTTTCCATTCTGTATTGGATTTTCACACACACAAAAAATGACATTTAATTTACGGTCGTTGACAACTTATCATACATCAATCGAACTGATACCCAGTGATGACACACATTGCATACGCTCCAAAGCCATTATTGCGCAGTCAGAGCGCGTAACGCACCACCTATCAAACTTTTTCAGCATAGCCATATTGAAAACAATATTTTGATTTGTTTTTCAGCCATGCAGCGAAAATCTCGGGGGAAGAAAGAACAGGTAGGCTAGCCTAAACAATGCTGTAAGGCGCCAGGCTATAATATAGTCCAATAAGATCATCAGATGATACAACTGGACACTCATTTCCTGCTAGGTTAAAATTACTTTTAGAAATATGATTGGAATTTGTAAAATACAGTATATTATGGGCAAATCTATGCCATGACTATATACATTAGTGAGAGGGAATCCTGTAATATAGCCTACACCTATGGTATTTGCAGGGCAAAGTGATGGTCACTAAACAGCCACCCGTAAGTCTGAACAAGTTTAAGTATGACTCATTACATTCAAAGTAAAAGTAATAACTACTACAGCATGCATTGTAGAATAGTTTGTTGGTAGACTATGTTGATAAACACCAGGACAGTGTAGGCCTACTAAAATGTAATTTGATTGTCACTTCAATGAGAGAATGGCGAATAAGTGCAATTACATATA
This sequence comes from Oncorhynchus nerka, assembly GCF_034236695.1. Classification (NCBI taxonomy): domain Eukaryota; kingdom Metazoa; phylum Chordata; class Actinopteri; order Salmoniformes; family Salmonidae; genus Oncorhynchus; species Oncorhynchus nerka. Next base: position 22,149,210 of record NC_088396.1, read on the forward strand.
GCTCAACGAAGTATTTGATCTTTGGACTATGCCACCATGTTAGGACGATAGACAGAACAGTGTCTGAACTTGCCATCTATTATTTTCCCAGAGAGCAGCACAGTGCACAGTCAGGCTGAGCAAAACATGTAGTATCTGCAACCAAGGACAGAAAGCTATTAACTACTGAACCGTGTCTGTCTCGACAGGTTTCTAACGTTGTGTGGGTTAAATACGCCCCCCTGGCCAAGGCAGAGGTGAGGACAGAGCAGGCTGTTTCTGATGCTACTCCAACGGCTGAAAAAAAGTAGAGGTTTGAGCGTCTGAAGGAAAGGATGGAAGAAGAGAGGAGAGCTGAGCATGAGCACTTGATAAAAAACATTCAGGAGTTGGAGATGAGCGTAGAGTGGGAGCAGAATAAATATGCAGTCCAAGAGAAAGCTCTAAAGGAGATGACCAGAGGGAATGAGAGGGCAGAGGCAGAAAAAACTGCCCTCCAGGAGATCATTCAAAGACTGGTGAAGAAACAGGTGAGGACAGAGGAAGCCTGGGGAAAAGAGCAGGAAGACTGGAACAAGGCCAAAGCCATGTTTTCAGACCAGTGGTCAAAACTGGAGAAGCTTTGGAAGAGGGAGAAATCTGCTCTAATAGATGAAGAAGAGAGCTTTCAAAAGATAATCAAGGATCTCCAGTGTGCCTCGAAAACAACAGAGGCAGAGATCAAGATGGCAGAGACAGAGAAAACTGCACTCCAGGAGACCATTCAGAGACTGGCAGTGAAAATGGTCCAGACCGAGAAAGCCCGGGGAAATGAGCAGAGCGACTGGGCCAAGGACAAGGCCAGGTTATCAGACCAGATGCAGGCGATGGAGATTGTTTGGAGCTTAAGAGAAGATGGATGGGCCAAACAGATGCGACACATGGAAGCGGAGATAGCCCAGAAGAAGATTCTGAAGGAAAAAGAGGCACAGGTAGGTCAGGCTGTGCATATTTTTTTTTTTACATTTGAATAATTAAATTGATAATGCAGAATCGTTGGTTTGGTAAAGAATAGCCTAAGCCAAATCATGAATGTAGAGGTTGAAGAGTTATAACACTCTGTCCCTTTTCCAGGTGCACAGCAACAGTGCATGCCACATTGGAATAAGAGGCTACTTGAAGAATATAACCAAAAAGTGGAGAGAGAAAAAGGAGAGGACGAAGGAAGACAAATATGGCCTCCCTGCCCTGATAAGACCAAATGTCTAAATAAGAAAGGAGTCAGGAGGGATTATACAGAGTTTCTATTCAATTTAATTTAATGAACAACATTAATAAGGCAATTTGTGTTATTGGTGGTTCATTATTCCTTGAGTTATTTTCCTTCTACAGTATAAGTGTTGCTTTTGATGGCAAACTGTCCTGCTCAACCATTGAGACAGACAGACAGGTGTCACTGATCACATCTATAAACTAATAACAACTAACCTATGTCAGAAACACAGATACTGTATTTGCTTATTCGGCTCTCATTCATTTGAGTATTTTCACTCAGATGTTCACTCCGAGAGAATCACAGGAGGTTGGTGAAACTTTAATTGGGGAGGACGGGCTCATGGTAGTGGATGGAGTGGAATAAGTGGAATGGAATCAAATAACTCAAATAGATGGTTTCCATGTGTTTGACACCATTCCATTTGCTCCATTCCAGACATTATTATGAGCCGTCCTCCCCTCACCAGCCTCCACTGGATTACAAAGGGTGTCACGAACTGCAGTTGCAAAGGGATTCAACATTGTTGGGGAAATTATGACACTAGGAAAAAGACAGAATTGAACTGAACAGTCTGGTAAAAAACATCAAACATTGACAGAAATAATACATGTGTGTTTATATGTGTACGAAACATACATATGTGTATAATATAGTATATGTGCATATAATTTGTGTTTCTAGTAAAGTAAAGTCGTATAGTAATACATTATAGTAGTACAGTACAGTGTAGTATAATAGTATAGTAGTATAATGGTATAGTAGTATAGTAGTATAGTATAGTAATATAGTATAACATAGTATAGAAATACATATACCATTTGCTTATAACCAGTGGTTAAAGGGAAGCTCCTTCTCTACAATGAGGAGGAAGCCACTAGCTTCACCGGGATGTGTCTCGCCTCTCCTGGTTCAATGTGGTTGAGTTTTGGTTGAACCCCTCAGAGACTGCACTGCTAATATACCCATGGTGACCTGTTTACGTTTATCAGACCATGGGCAGGCCCTGGTGTTTGTGTGTGTGTGTGTGTCTGTGTGTGCATACGTGCGTATGTCTGATTGTGGTCCAGATGTGGCTTCTCTGTTCCCTGTGGACATGGAGGATGACAGAGAGGTCAAGTAGACCCTTTCACTGGGTGAGATATAGCACTATGGGAAATTGGAGGAGGTGGCAGTGTGTGTGTGCGTGTATGCACATGTGTGTGTGTGTTATTATGTGTGTATATCAGAAGCTCGTACTGTAAGTTATTAAGTTAGTATCTCTCCAACACAATAGCAATGAATCACAGGCAAATGTCTGCATTATGTTAAATCATGTGGAAGTTGGTTATAAAATAGTAAAAGTAATCAATAAAGAGCTGTTTACATATTCTTCTTCTTCCAGGGAGGTGAGATAAAGAGAGGGGAGATAAAGAGAGGGGAGATAAAGAGAGGGCGAGATAAAGAGAGGGCGAGATAAAGAGAGGGTGAGATAAAGAGAGGGGGAGATCAAGAGAGGGGGAGATAAAGAGAGGGCGAGATAAAGAGAGGGGAGATAAAGAGAGGGGGAGATAAAGAGAGGGGAGATAAAGAGAGGGGGAGATAAAGAGAGGGGAGATAAAGAGATGGGGAGATAAAGAGAGGGGGAGATAAAGAACACACACTATTATTGCTCTCTCTCTCATTTACTCTCTCTTTCACTCTCTCTCACACACACACACACACACACATACTTGAGCCGTGACAGGATCATTAGTAACAGGCCGTATGGTGTTTCAGTGTGTGACATGTTAGTAGCTCATATTTATGTTGCTGAGTGTCTGTTCTTTCCTCCTGGTCTGCCCACAGCAGGTGTTCCAGATGTTACTGAAGCTCTTCTCTCAGCTCTCATTTCGTCTCTCTCTCTCTCTCTGTTCTCTTCTGTTTCCCCTAGTACTAATGAGACCTCCCCTGATGTGAATTCTGCTGGTCCTTTATGAACTGGCCATGAACACACTCTTATTACTGTCTCTCTCTCTCTCTCTCTCTCTCTCTCACACACACACACACACACACACACACACTGTCATGAGACCCTGACTGTTTCCCTCCCGTCCACATACAGGAGCTTTAATAACATGTTATACCACTGGAATACTTACAATGTTCAAATTCAACTAAAAAATGTTGTAAATAAAGTCAATAAAATATTATAAAACGTTTTTTTTAGAGAGAGCTCTTGGAAAAACAGTGTGGAAAATGTAATAGGCAAAGAGGAAATGACAGAAGTGGAGGATAGGGAGTGAGAAGACATGGAGGGAAAGAAAGAGAGGATGTTAGAGAGATGTCAATAGAGAGAGAGAGACCTGGGGCAGTCTCCACAGTAACAGGCTGGTGGTGACAGGACCTTAGAGACTCTGGTGTGTCCCTCAACAATGCCTGTTTAGACACCATGATAAACACCTGGGCCTTAGGAGTCCAACCTCCTAACCACACACAGTGCTCCAGAGAGATCGACAGACTAGGACAGCTTCCAGCGGTATCCATGGAGACCCTCAGGGATTCCAGATTCCTCCAGGTAGGTGATCGGCCATGAGCGTTAGAGAGAGATAGACAGAGAGAGAAAGAGGGACAGACAGTTAAATAAAGGTTAAATAAAAAATAAATTTACAAAATTGCGCAGAGAGGCTAAGGAGCACCACCGTGTGGACAATATGTGAACTGAAGGAGAGTCCAACCACTGCTCTCCAACTAGGCTAGTGGGATAGGAGATTCTGACAATGGCTTTAGTTTAGTAGACCGGTACAATGGGAAATTCAGAAAACATTTATCCATTCTTAATTCACCGATATTAATAGTCTTCATGGGGAATTATTTTGTAAATCGTCAAAATGGTCCCATGTAAAGGGTCACAACTTTGATACTGCTGGTTAGTTCCATTGGAATATGAATCCAGCCTAACTAGTCCTCCTACATCAGACACCGACGATAAGACCCGTCTAAACGCAGCAGTCAAGTAGCAGGCGACATACATTGTAAGCCATCGACTTTGCTTTCTCCTTCCCTCTCCAAAACACATATACAGTGTGATAAAGGGATAATGCTGCTGCTATGCAAAGCCATGCCGAGCTATTCAGACAAAAATGTCCCCGCCAACAACTGGTTGGACTAGCTTCTGTCCTTGTTGCTGTGATGTCATCTGCTGTCGGATGAGTGGCTGGGCTGGCGGCAGCGATGCGCATATGCAGTCTGCTGCTCGAGCGCATCACAGTGAACTGCATCTGACAGCTTGCCAGGTTGGAGCAGGAGAAAAAAACACCACACACAAGAGAGTAAACGACCCGTGGAACAGACCCGCTGTAATTTTCACAAACCGAGCATCATCCAAATCCACCCGGTAGAGACAATAAAGAAAAGAAAGGAGGGATCTTTCGCGGTTACAGTCCTCCCACAAAGCTCTCATGTATGGAATGATAATGTTTTTGTTTTAACGCCCCAGATGATTGCGTACCAGGGGTAGCTATTGAAATACGCAAAAACCTGCCGCTTCGTTGGATTTTCCTCCGAGACTGAGGCCATGAATTCCGCGGAGCAGACGGTCACTTGGCTGATCACACTCGGGGTGCTGGAGTCTCCGAAAAAGACTATATCGGATCCAGAGGCATTTTTACAGACCTCCCTCAAAGATGGGGTGGTCTTGTGCAGACTGCTGGAGCGGCTGAGCCCGGGCTCCATGGACAAAGTAAGGACAGAACTGCCGCTTGTCTTCCCCTCTTGCCTCCAGCTTCATCGGCCCGTCTATGCGGCAAGAACCGTGACATAACGCGGTTTATCTCGCTTCTCGTGGCCCGCTGGCCCATTAAGAGATTAATTTGTAGGTCACGAGAGCGTAGGTTATTGTTCCTAAAAACAGCTACAAATGGTTGCACATATGTCAGTAGGCCTACACTCAAGCGTGTGATAGGTTTAAACAGACACAGACCAGACCGTTCGCTGTGGCAGATGCGAGTCACGACGATCTATTCTGTGCGCAATTATTAGCAGCCTTTGTATATTCTTAAACCAAGACAAACGACGAGACGCATTTTGTGTTGTTGTCAAACAAACTCTTAAATGTATGAGCTCTATGGTTTGGGAATTGTGTAGCCATTGGATTTTCGTTTTTCCTGGAGACAGGCAACAGAAAAGGCCACATATAGCAGATGCAGATGCGTTGTGAGATTGGAATCCAAAGCGCATTACGCGGTAGTACGTGAATGCACATGATCTATAGGCCTATAGCCTATGGTTTATATGTAGGCTATGTTTGACACATAATCCGGATCACCAGCTAGTGGGGATGTATGAGGGTACACCACAAGAGTGGGCCGCCATTGACCGCAAACGCTCACAGAAAAGAGAGAGAGAGAGAGACCCTCTCCACATTTAAAGCAACAGTGCGGTATTTGTAATGTATGTCTGTCAACACCAAAACCCCCAGTGACTTTAGCCTTGTTATATATTGTGTACCCCAAATCCTGTGTGGTTTCAGACAGTTTGGGCGTTCCCTGGCGTTCTTCATCTTAAATGCCTCTCTGACAACAAACTAGCCTAGTGCTGGAAGATAGATACACTTCCATCACCTTACAGGAGAACATCACCTATAGCCTAATCTAACCAGGATTCTGACCAACCGTTGATTCTGTTCTTATGGTCTGATAGAGTAGGCTATTGAAATATGCCCATGGTGACCACCTGATGATGAGCTACTGGCCACAAGTAGAAAGGAGGAGGAAGCGTGATATCTCAGTGTCCTGTAGTCTAAGAAAATACCGAACAGTAGCACGTCTTCCCTCTAGGAAAAATGAAGTTACTATTTTATTATGTTCTATATCCTATTATATTCTAACTGCATAGGCTAGACTGATAGGCTACAGGCCATTTAACTGGTAATTACTCTGGTATAGTATCTATATGTCCAGCCTCAACCAGCGTCCAATGTGTATCTATTGTTGTATATCTCACGGGTAGTTCATTTAGCCTATGGTTATAGACTGGTAATAAAAGGTGTGTCGTCAGATCTCTCCTTCTAGATTCAGAGGCCGTGTTACACCCATTCACATTGGCATTGTGCTTAGTGTCACTTATTTATTTATTTCCCACCCGTTCTTTGATATCGTTTCTGTTTTGATAAATTTGATCCATCCCGCCTCTCTGTTCAGAGGAGTTGCTAGCGTCCTCCCCTCAATGCTGCTGTGTTGTTTCTCACAGCTCCCATTCGCCAACGTCATTTCCCTCAATCCAATGCCTACTTCCCTGCTAGATAATCTGTGGCTGTATTGTAGAAGCAAGCCAAGGAGAGGGAATGCTGGCTTCTACTCTGAATCAAAACGCGCATAAGACTTCCAAGTAGCTAGGCTATGGGGGAAAAAATCATTTTGATCGAAATTCGTGTTTCTCATAGGCATTTTTGTTATCCCAGATCTACCAAGAACCGAAGAACGACGGCGAGTGCTTGAGCAACATAAAGGAGTTTCTCAAAGGCTGCACTTCGTTTCGCGTAGAGGTAAGTTCTCCATAAAATAAATAACCCCACAAACACTCCAAACATGCATCCAACATTTAATAAGAAAGATAAAGAACCTACGTAAAATCTTACACATTTCCAATGTGACACAATAAACAATGGGGCCACGAAGTGGACGGAGGGATAGGCCTACTGGCAGTGGGAGGAGGCTGGACTCTGAGCCGAGAACAATCACCCATCGCCGGGTGTGAGGCTGCCTTGTTTGTCGCCTGCACTGAAAATGGCACATCCACAATCGCAACATTGTAACAGTCACGCTGCAATTATTTGGGTGCAGTCGTTTAAAACTGTAACAATGTAACACTATCTTGTAGGCTGCAAGTGCAGATAGCTAGTTAATGTATACACTTTGTTAAACGGTCTGGCCCAGGTTATCAGACGGATGCTTTTCCATTATGTAATTCGTCGTCTTTCTTCGCTAGCCCCCATAGCCTACGTGCATGACGTTGCGCTTGTGTCCCCCATTCCAGATTTGGAAACACCAGCTAGTTATCCAGATACCCGCAAGCGAGAATTAGGCTACACTTGGTCAATGAATCCACCCAGAGCTGTCAGAAGGTGTAGTCTTCTTTTTATTGGGATGTTTTGGTATTTTCTCATACAGCAGCAGCCAATGCTGTTTGTGTCAACTGTTATATCAAAGACTTTGACAATCATTTTTTATTTTTTATTTATTTCACCTTTCTTTAACCAGGTAGGCTAGTTGAGAACAAGTTCTCATTAGCAGCTGCGACCTGGTCAAGATAAAGCATAGCAATTCTACACATACAACAACACAGAGTTACACATGGAATAAACAAAGCATACAGTCAATAATACAGTAGAACAAAATAAAACAAAAAGTCTATATACAGTGAGTGCAAATGAGGCAAGGAAATAAATAGGCCATGGTGGCGAAGTAATTACAATATAGCAATTAAACACTGGAATGGTAGATCGGCAGAAGATGAATGTGCAGGTAGAGATACTGGGGTGCAAAGGAGCAAGATAAATAAATAAATACCAGTATGGGGATGAGGTAGATAGATAGATGGGCTGTTTACAGATGGGCTATGTACAGGTGCAGTGATCTGTAAGCTGCTCTGACAGCTGGTGCTTAAAGCTAGTGAGGGAGATGTGAGTCTCCAGCTTCAGAGATTTTGGCAATTCGTTCCAGTCATGGGCAGCAGAGAACTGGAAGGAAAGACGACCAAAGGAGGAATTGGCTTTGGGGGTGACCAGTGAGATATACCTGCTGGAGCGCGTGCTACGATTAATAATAATAATAATGAATACGAATAATGATTAGGGTGAACAGTCAGATTCTAGATCTGTGGTTAGAGGGCAATGGCTATCACACACAGACACACAGAGCGAGAGAGAGAGAGAGTTTGGTACTGTGTCAGTGCATAGAGGAGTCATTGAACCCACCCAGTCTGGACAATACAGCTCACTGTTCGATCTTCACTATTGACTTTCCTCACAGAGTCTGCAGGAGAGAAGGAGATGGGAGAGAAATAGAGACCGAGAGAGAGAGAGAGAGAGAGAGAGAGAGAGAGAGAGAGAGAGACAGAGAGAGAGAGAGAGAGAGAGAGAGAGAGAGAGAGAGACAGAGAGAGAGAGAGAGAGAAATAGAGACAGAGAGAGAGAGAGACAGAGAGAGAGAGACCGAGAGAGAGAGAGAGAGAGAGAGAGAGAGAGAGAGAGAGAGAGAGAGAGAGAGAACTGTAGAATAAAGGGGTCTGAATATGATTTTGTTAATGGCGTTCTTGTGCTTGGTGTTGAATGTTGAATGTTGAACACACAGCCTTCTCTTCTTGGATAAGAATTTCATAAATCAAATCAAATGTTGTTTGTCACATGCTTAGTAAACAACAAGTGTAGACTAAAAGTTAAATTCTTTCTTTTGGGCCCTTCCCAACAATGCAGAGAGAAAAAGATAGAAAACTAATAACACAAAGAAAACTAATAACACAAGGAATAAATACACAATGATTAACCATCACTTGGCTATATACACAGGGTACCAGTACTGAGTTAATGATAACCTGGCTGTATACACAGGGTACCAGTACTGAGTTAATGATAACCTGGCTGTATACACAGGGTACCAGTACTGAGTTAATGATAACCTGGCTGTATACACAGGGTACCAGTACTGAGTTAATGATAACCTGGCTGTATACACAGGGTACCAGTACTGAGTTAATGATAACCTGGCTGTATACACAGGGTACCAGTACTGAGTTAATGATAACCTGGCTGTATACACAGGGTACCAGTACTGAGTTAATGATAACCTGGCTGTATACACAGGGTACCAGTACTGAGTTAATGATAACCTGGCTGTATACACAGGGTACCAGTACTGAGTTAATGATAACCTGGCTGTATACATAGGGTACCAGTACTGAGTTAATGATAACCTGGCTGTATACACAGGGTACCAGTACTGAGTTAATGATAACCTGGCTGTATACACAGGGTACCAGTACTGAGTTAATGATAACCTGGCTGTATACACAGGGTACCAGTACTGAGTTAATGATAACCTGGCTGTATACACAGGGTACCAGTACCTACTAGTGCTGAGTAGGTGTTATTGATTTGAAAAAGCCTTTATTTGAATAGGTATATCACCAACGAAGTATGACAACACTTATGTTGAGACAGAATAACATTGTAATAGAGATGCTAAACATCTCGATCAGCCTGGTCCGGGGGACCCAAAGTGGTGCACTGTTTTGTTTTTGCCCTAGCACCATGATGCTATTCATCAATGGCTTGATGAGTTGCTTAGTTGAATCAGGTGTCTGAGAGCTGGAGCAAAAACTCAAATGTGTACCCGTTTGGATCCCCAGGACCAGGCTTGGAAAACACTGGTGCAGTAAATTAATGTTTGAGTTTGGACTGATTCCAATCTCTGCGACGTGGACTGCTCGTCTCCCTCTCTCCGAGTCATGGGGTGTTTTTGGGATAACTAAGCTTCCCAGGTGTGCAGATAGACAGACCTTGAAATCCTCACAGCAGCCCTCCATGCCCCTCATACCGTAAACCTGTTTCCCTATAAGCTGCTTTGGGGAGGAGAGCGAGCCGTGTGTTTGTGTAACATACAGGGAGCTGGATTATAACAGTGTAGGACATGGCCAGACATCATAGACCCTCTCCAGACCCCAAATTACTGCTGGCTCACAGAACAGCTAGCTGCATTGGGCAGGAGATTAGGGGTGTGTGTGCGTGCGTGTGTACGTACCCATACGTTGGTCTGCCAGCACTTTTTAAGCCCCGACCTGCTTCTGATGGGTGTGTGTTTGGCAGATGATTGTATACTGTTTGGTATGTGTGCGTGTTTATGTTGTTTTCTTGGGATTATTCTATTGGCAATTCCACAGTAACAGTGATGCTGAGACTCAGATTTGTCACTTTAAAATGTATGCCAAACAAAAAACACTGATTGCTAAACAAACCACACAACTATGCACAATGACTACTTTGAACATTTTCCACAGAAACCCTTTCAAAAACACATTTACATGACGAACAGTGCTGAGGCAATATTTGTTAACAGAATGACTATCAGCACAAACTGTCATTCTGTTACCAAACTTTGCATCTTCACTCTTCTTCAAGTAAATGTTTTTTGTTTTGTTTTCTTCAGACTGTTTGGAGCCATGTCACACACTCTGTGCAGCAGTTAGCTGACCCTTCACCCCTGACCTGTTGACAACAGGAAGTGACCCTAAGAGTTTCCACACTCCTTGTAGTCATCGATCCAGTTTAGATCACTTTTGAAATGCACCCTTCCTCCCTCCATTGGAGTGGCCACTGATCTGATATTCTGGATAAGTTAAAGCCATATAGCGGCACTCCTGATTTCACCTACTGCATCTATCATGTCAGGGCTGGGGTGGAAGGGCCACAGTGAAACCAGTCCTTGTACGCTCAGCTCTGGTTAAGCCCTAATGATTGAAACATTGTGTCAATAAACCATATTGGAGCAAATTGTGAGGTGTGTCACATTCATGTTTTTCTGCACATATTATTTGACATCCAAAACCTTCACACAATCATTAAATGTTTGTATGTAATATGTACCTCTATGGGACTGGAACTCTGGAAATAGCACAGTGCAGGCCACACACACACACACACACACACACACACACACACACACACACACACACACACACACACACACACACACACACACACACACACACACACACACACACACACACACACACACACACACATTCTCTCAGGGCATAGACTGTCACTCCCCCTCAGTGGTCTGACAATAACCACTGCACAGAGAGGGAGAGATGGATGCGGAGGGGAGATGGATGGGGGGAGGGAGGGAGGGGAGGAGGGGGAGGGGGAGGGATGGAGAGATAGATGGAGGGGGAGGGAGGGAGAGATGGAGGAGGAGGGAGGGAGAGATGGAGATTGAGAGATGGAGGAGGAGGGCGGGAGAGATAGAAGGGGAGGGAGAGATGGAGGGGAGGGAGGGAGAGTTAGAAGGGGAGGGAGAGATGGAGGAGGTGGGAGGGAGAGATAGAAGGGGAGGGAGAGATGGAGGGGGAGGGAGGGAGAGATAGAAGGGGAGGGAGAGATGGAGAGAGTGACGTACATTAACAGACATTTTACAGGGAGAGAATGAAACTACATTAATTCACCCCACAAGCACATTAACTCCAAACGATCTACTCTACTCCAGTCAACTACCTCTTCTTGTGCTGCACAGGACATTTTTGCTCATCTGATGTTTTCCACAAGCCATTTGGTTTACAGTAGTTTGTGAAGCTGTCTGTATGCTACTATGCTAGTGAAAATGAGTTTTATTGATTGGCGGTGGCTGGCATTGTGATGACCCAGCTCCAGTGCTGTCCAATTGACTAGTGATTTTTTCCCCCATGACTTTTTGGCATGTCTCCACGTATTCTAGTTTTGGCACTAACACAGTGTCACACACAGGAATGATGTGCATACATGCAAGCACACACACTTGCACACAAACACACACCAGTGGCGGCTGGTGGGAGGAGCTATAGGAGGACGGGCCCATTATAATGCTGGAATGGAATAAATGGAACGGTATCAAACACATGCAAACCACATATTTGACTCCGTTCCATGAATTCCATTCCAGCATTATAATGGGCCCGTCCTCCTATAGATCCTCTCACCAGCCTCCACTGATACACACACTGACGTGTCTTTTTCTCGTCTCCCACAGCTGTTTGAGCCCAGTGATCTGCTCCTAGGACTGAACTTCTCTAAGATACTCAGCAGTCTGGTGGCTCTCAACAAAGTGACTGCAGGTTAGTAGAAAGTGTGTGTTTGTGTGCATGTCCGCAGCCCATGTGAGTATGTGTGTTCAGTATAACTATTATATTGTGTGTATAAATACAGTGTATTGTGTTTGTGTATAAATACAGTGTATTGTGTGTGTATATATACAGTGTATTGTGTGTATATATATACAGTGTATTGTGTGTGTATAAATACAGTGTATTGTGTGTGTGTGTGTATATATACAGTGTATTGTGTGTGTATAAATACAGTGTATTGTGTGTGTGTGTATATACAGTGTATTGTGTGTGTATAAATACAGTGTATTGTGTGTGTGTATATACAGTGCTTTCAGAAAGTATTCAGACCCCTTGACTTTTCCACATTTTGTTACATTTCAGCCTTATTCTAAAATGGATTACATTATCCCCCCCCCTCATCAATCTACACACAATACCCCATAATGACAAAGCAAAAACAGTTTTTTAGATTTTTTTGTAAAAAAATAAAATAATAATAATGAAATCGTATTTACATAAGTATTCAGACCCTTTACTCAGTACTTTGTTGAAGCACCTTTGGCAGCGATTACAGCCTCAAGTCATCTTGGGTATGATGCTACAAGCTTGGCACACCTGTATTTGGGGTGTTTCTCCCATTCTTCTCTGCAGATCCTCTCAAGCTCTGTCAGGTTGGATATGTAGTGTCGCTGCACAGCTATTTTTAGGTCTCACCAGAGATGTTCGATCGGGTTCAAGTCCGGGCTCTGGCTGGGCCGCTCAAGGACATTCAAAGACTTGTCTCGAAGCCACTCTTGGCTGTGTGCTCAGGGTCGTTATCCTGTTGGAAGGTAAAGCCTCACCCAAGTCGGAGGTCCGCAGTGCTCTGGAGCAGGTTTTCATCAAGTATCTCTCTGTACTTTGCTTCGGTTCATCTTTCCCTCGATCCTGACTAGTCTCCTAAGTTCCTGCCACTGAAAAACATCCCCACAGTTTCATCAGACCAGAACATCTTGTTTCTCATTGTCTGATTCCTTTAGGTGCCTTTTGGCAAACTCAAAGCAGGCTGTCATTTGCCTTTTACTGAGGAGGGGCTTCCGTCTGGCCACTCTACCATAAAGGCTTGATTGGTGGAGTGCTGCAGAGATGGTTGTCCTTCTGGAAGGTTCTTCCATCTCCACAGAGGAACTCTGGAGTTCTGTCAGAGTGATCATCGGATTCTTGGTCACCTCCCTGACCAAGGCCCTTCTCCACCGATTGCTCAGTTTGGCCGGGCGGCCAGCTCTTGGAAGAGTCTTGGTGGTTCCAAATTTCTTCCATTTAAGAATGATGGAGGCCAGTGTGTTCTTGGTGACCTTCAATGCTGCATAATTTTTTCTGTGCCTTGACACAATCCTGTCTCTGAGCTCTATGAACAATTCCTTCGACCGTATGACTTGGTTTTTGCTCTGACATGCACTGTCAATTGTGGGACCTCATATAGACAGGTGTGTGCCTTTACAAATCATGTCCAATCAATTGAATTTACCACAGGTGTACTCCAATCAAGTTGTAGAAACATCTCAAGGATGATCAATGGAAACAGGATGTACCTGAACTCAAATGAGAGTCTCATAGCAAAGGGTCTGAATACTTATGTAAATAAGGTATTTTTGTTTTTATTTGTAATAAATTAGCAAAAATGTCCAAAAACCTGTTTTTGCTTTGTCGTTATGGGGTATTGTGTGTAGATTGATTAGGAAAACCTTTTATTTAATACATTTTGGAATAAGGCTAGAACATAACAACATTTTGGAAAAAGTCAAAGGGTCTGAATACTTTCCGAATGCTATGTAACTGCTATATTCTTTACCTGTAGACATTGGAGTGGGCAGTGACAGTGTCTGTGCCCGTCACTCGTCAGCCTATCGGATCAAGTCGTTTGAGTCTCTGGCCTCCCAGTCATCACTGGGTCGATCCTCCAAGCTGCTTCAGAACCAGTTCCGCAGCCTGGTGAGAAACACGTAGATACACACAAAGCAGCCTCAGTGCTGAAGCACAACTTCTGAAATGTCTGTATCTCCAAGTGCATCTATGTCTACCCCCCCCCCCCTACCTGCCTCCCTACCTCCCCCTCTCTACCGCCCTACCTCCCCTCTCTACCGCCCCTACCTCCCCTCCCTACCGCCCTACCTCCCCTCCCTACCTCCCCTCCCTACCTCCCCTCTCTACCGCCCTACCTCCCCCTCTCTACCGCCCTACCTCCCTCTCTCTACCGCCCTACCTCCCCCTCCCTACCTCCCTCCCTCCTCCCCTCTCTACCGCCCTACCTCCCCCTCCCTACCTCCCCCTCTCTACCGCCCTACCTCCCACTCTCTACTGCCCTACCTCCCCCTCTGCCTTCCTACCTCCCCTCTACCGCCCTACCTCCCCTCCCTACCTCCCCCTCTCTACCGCCCTACCTCCCCTCTCTACCGCCCTACCTCCCCTCTCTACCTCTCACTCTCTCCTGCCCTACCTCCCCCTCTGCCTTCCTACCTCTCCCCTCTCTACCGCCCTACCTCCCCCTCTCTACCTTCCCCTCTCTACCACCCTACCTCCCCCTCTCTACCGCCCTACCTCCCCCCGCTCTACTGCCCTACCTCACCCTCTCCCTTCTCCCCCTTCTCTACCGCCCTCCTCACCTCTCTCTACCTCCCCCCTCTCTACCGCCCCTACCTCCCCCTCTCTACCTCCCCTCTCTACCGCCCTCCTCACCTCTCTACCTCCCCCTCTCTACCGCCCCTACCTCCCCCTCTCTACCTCCCCCTCTCTACCACCCTACCTCCCCTTCTCTACCGCCCTCCTCACCTCTCTACCTCCCCTTCTCTACGTCCCTTCTCTACCTCCCTACCTCCCTTCCTCCCCTTCTCTACCTCCCTTCTCTACCTCCCTTCCTCCCCTTCTCTACCTCCCTTCTCTACGTCCCTTCTCTACCTCCCTACCTCCCCTTCTCTACCTCCCTTCTCTACCTCCCTACCTCCCCTTCTCTACCTATCTACCTCCCTACCTCCCCTTCTCTACCTACCTACCTCCCTACCTACCTCCCCTCTCTACCTCCCTACCTCCCTACCTACCTCCCCCTCTGTACCGCCCTTCTCCCCTTCTCTACCGCCCTCCTCACCTCTCTACCTCCCCTTCTCTACCTCCCTACCTCCCCTCTCTACCGCCCTACCTCCCCCTCCCTACCTCCCCCTCCCTACCTCCCCCTCTCTACCGCCCTACCTCCCCCTCTCTACCTTCCCCTCTCTACCACCCTACCTCCCCCTCTCTACCGCCCTACCTCCCCGCTCTACTGCCCTACCTCACCCTCTCCCTTCTCCCCTTCTCTACCGCCCTCCTCACCTCTCTACCTCCCCCTCTCTACCGCCCTACCTCCCCCTCTCTACCTCCCCCTCTCTACCGCCCTCCTCACCTCTCTACCTCCCCTCTCTACCGCCCTACCTCCCCTCTCTACCTCCCCCTCTCTACCACCCTACCTCCCCTTCTCTACCGCCCTCCTCACCTCTCTACCTCCCCTTCTCTACGTCCCTTCTCTACCTCCCTACCTCCCTTCCTCCCCTTCTCTACCTCCCTTCTCTACCTCCCTTCCTCCCCTTCTCTACCTCCCTTCTCTCGTCCCTTCTCTACCTCCCTACCTCCCCTTCTCTACCTCCCTTCTCTACCTCCCTACCTCCCCTTCTCTACCTATCTACCTCCCTACCTCCCCTTCTCTACCTACCTACCTCCCTACCTACCTCCCCCTCTCTACCTCCCTACCTCCCTACCTACCTCCCCTCTGTACCGCCCTTCTCCCCTTCTCTACCGCCCTCCTCACCTCTCTACCTCCCCTTCTCTACCTCCCTACCTCCCCCTCTCTACCGCCCTACCTCCCCTCCCTACCTCCCCCTCCCTACCTCCCCTCTCTACCGCCCTACCTCCCCCTCTCTACCTTCCCCTCTCTACCACCCTACCTCCCCCTCTCTACCGCCCTACCTCCCCCGCTCTACTGCCCTACCTCACCCTCTCCCTTCTCCCCCTTCTCTACCGCCCTCCTCACCTCTCTACCTCCCCCTCTCTACCGCCCTACCTCCCCCTCTCTACCTCCCCTCTCTACCGCCCTCCTCACCTCTCTACCTCCCCCTCTCTACCGCCCTACCTCCCCCTCTCTACCTCCCCCTCTCTACCACCCTACCTCCCCCTTCTCTACCGCCCTCCTCACCTCTCTACCTCCCTTCTCTCGTCCCTTCTCTACCTCCCTACCTCCCTTCCTCCCCTTCTCTACCTCCTTCTCTACCTCCCTTCCTCCCCTTCTCTACCTCCCTTCTCTACGTCCCTTCTCTACCTCCCTACCTCCCCTTCTCTACCTCCCTTCTCTACCTCCCTACCTCCCCTTCTCTACCTATCTACCTCCCTACCTCCCCTTCTCTACCTACCTACCTCCTCCTACCTACCTCCCCTCTCTACCTCCCTACCTCCCTACCTACCTCCCCCTCTGTACCGCCCTTCTCCCCCTTCTCTACCGCCCTCCTCACCTCTCTACCTCCCTTCTCTACCTCCCTACCTCCCCCTCTCTACCGCCCTACCTCCCCCTCCCTACCTCCCCTCCCTACCTCCCCCTCTCTACCGCCCTACCTCCCCTCTCTACCGCCCTACCTCCCCCCCCTACCTCCCCCTCCCTACCTCCCCCTCTCTACCGCCCCTACCTCCCCCTCTCTACCTCCCACTCTCTACTGCCCTACCTCCCCCTCTGCCTTCCTACCTCCCCCTCTCTACCGCCCTACCTCCCCCTCCCTACCTCCCCTCTCTACCACCCTACCTCCCCCTCCCTACCTCCCCTCTCTACCGCCCTACCTCCCCCTCTCTACCTCTCACTCTCTACCGCCCTACCTCCCCCTCTGCCTTCCTACCTCTCCCTCTCTACCGCCCTACCTCCCCCTCTCTACCTTCCCCTCTCTACCACCCTACCTCCCCCTCTCTACCGCCCTACCTCCCCGCTCTACTGCCCTACCTCACCCTCTCCCTTCTCCCCCTCTCTACCGCCCTCCTCACCTCCCTACCTCCCCCTCTCTACCGCCCTACCTCCCCCTCTCTACCTCCCCCTCTCTACCACCCTACCCCCTCTCTACCTCCCCCCTCTCTACCGCCCTCCTCACCTCTCTACCTCCCCCTCTCTACCGCCCTACCTCCCCTCTCTACCTCCCCCTCTCTACCACCCTACCCCCCTCTCTACCTCCCCCTCTCTACCGCCCTACCTCCCCCTTCTCTACCGCCCTCCTCACCTCTCTACCTCCCCTTCTCTACATCCCTTCTCTACCTCCCTACCTCCCTTCCTCCCCTTCTCTACCTCCCTTCTCTACCTCCCTTCCTCCCCTTCTCTACCTCCCTTCTCTACCTCCCTTCTCTCGTCCCTTCTCTACCTCCCTACCTCCCCTTCTCTACCTCCCTTCTCTACCTCCCTACCTCCCCTTCTCTACCTACCTACCTCCCTACCTACCTCCCCCTCTCTACCTCCCTACCTCCCTACCTACCTCCCCCTCTGTACCGCCCTTCTCCCCCTTCTCTACCGCCCTCCTCACCTCTCTACCTCCCCTTCTCTACCTCCCCTCTCTACCTCCCTTCTCTACCTCCCCTCTCTACCTCCCCTACCTCCCTACCTCTACCTACCTCCCTCTCTCTGCCTCCCTACCTCCCTCTCTCTGCCTCCCTACCTCCCTCTCTCTGCCTCCCTACCTCCCTCTCTCTGCCTCCCTACCTCTCTCTCTGCCTCCCTACCTACCTCCCTCTCTCTACCTCCCCTCTCTACCACCCCTACCTCCCTACCTCTCTACCTACCTACCTTCCCCTCTCTACTGCCCTACCTCCCCCTCTCTACCTCCCTCCTCACCTCTCTACCTCTCCTATAGGACATGTCTGAGGGCAGCGGGACGCAGCTATTGGTCAAGGCTCGCTTCAACTTTGAACAAACCAATGAGGACGAGCTGTCCTTCAACAAGGGGGATGTCATCAATGTGACACGCCAGGAGGAGGGCGGCTGGTGGGAGGGGAACTTCAACGGCAAGACCGGCTGGTTCCCTAGCAACTATGTCCGTGAGATCAAAGGCTGTGGTAGGTATCCCTTATTATTCTTGCTACTGGACATCACATAACCCAGGAATATCAGAAAGGACGTGAAGGAAAAAGATAGTGTCTGATGGAGAGAAATAACTAATTTCTCCCTCTCCCTCTGAGACAAACAAGTGTCCCCCAAATCTGGGACCCTCAAGAGCCCCCCAAAAGGCGTTGACACTACGGCCATTAGCAAGACCTACTACAACCTGGTAAGACCTGGTCATCCAACTTACTTCTCTCACTGTCTGTCTGTCTCTTTCTCTCCCTTTCTGTCTCTTTCTCTCTCTCTCTTTCTGTTTGCGTGTGTCTCTCAATACTGCTGTAACTATCCTCAATAAAAGAAAACCTGGCTTTTTAAAGCTTGACATTACTCTTAACGCTGTAGGCCTGAGGTGCCCTGGCCGCTCCAGATAGCTTGACCTAGTTCTGTGTGTGTGTTGTGCTGTGTTCCTGACATTTGAATGTATCTCAGTGCTCTGGTTTACTGAGAAGAGAGAACAAGTAAATACGTGCTATACTAGAGGGAGAGAGAAAGAAAAAGACAGAGAGAGAGACACACCCCCTTTACCGGCTCAGACAGGGCCTCCTGGACCTCCCCAGGAATCTCTCAAGTAGCCTAAGAGATGTTAGTTGTGTTTGTTGTGCCAGGAGCCGCAGGTCACCCAGCCTTAGTAAACCCGCTGCCATCAGTCACTTCTGCAGGGAGGCTGATTGAACCGATCTCAAAAGGAGGGCTGGATTGTGGAAGATAGGCTTCTCCCACAGCCCAGGTTCCGCACCCCCTTCTTGTGTGGGCCTCAGCAGCTGCCAGGCCTTCAGCAACGCAGAGTAAAACTCAGAGACCTGCTGTACTCAGCTCTCCTCAGCAGCGCGGGTGCTGGTTCTCTCCAGCCGGCATCAGTATGGTACAGCAGTCTCTGCACCGCCTATAGTAGGAATGCAGCCACCCTGCTCTCCAGTTCCACCAGGTCCTGGCCTCCTTCGTGGATGGAAATGTACGTCATCTGAATTGTTTTCAACACGGCCGTCCTCAGCTAGTGATAGCCCTGTGAGAAAAAAATCCACCAGCTTGCGTGGCAGGTCTGTGACCAGACCGGCAGGGGGTTGAGGACAGACAGTTTATGCCACAGGGAGGATGCAGCCAGGTTGTTGATTATCAGCACCCTCCCTCTATATGACACTTGGGACAGGAGCCACCTCCACCTGGCCAGTCTTGACACCACTGCCTGTGACAGTGCCTCCCAGTTCTTCCTGACCCTCCTCTCCGAGCCCAGGTACACCCCCAAAATGTTAAGCCCTGCACAATCCCACTGCAAACCCCCTGGAAGCAGAGGGGGGGGGCTATCCCTCCATGCCACACATAAGAGCATTGCTCTTGCCCCAGTTCACCTTAGCTGACGAAGCTCCCTTGTATACCTTCAGAATAGTCTCTAGTGCCTGCATATCCTGCCCATCCCTGATCATCACAGAAATGTCATCTGCATACGCCGACACTGCAATGCCTGTCACCACACCCATGCCTGTCCAGCACACTCCCTGCAGTCTCCTGCGTAGCAGGCCCCAAAAAGTCTAAATGGCTAGTGTATATAACTGCCCCGATAGAGGGCATCCTTGTCTAATGCCCCGTCTCACCCAGACTGGCCTACTGAGCCCCCCTCCCACCTTGACCATACATGACGCCCCAGCATACAACATCTTCACACAAGCCAAAAACCTTTCACCAAGTCCAAACACAGACATCACATTAAACAGAAGCCTTCTCTTGATCTTAGGAGACCAGTTCAAAGTTCACATTAGAACCTCTCGACAAGTCCAACATGTCCCTGATTACGAACAAGTTGTCCGTGATTGAGCGTCCCGGTACACAATTTGTCTGGTCCTTGTGTACTATAAAGTCCAGATGGGACTTCAGTCCGTCAGCGAGGACCTTGGCAAATATCTTGTAGTCTGCACAGAGCAATGCCACAGGCCTCCAGTTCTTAAGTTCATACAAGTCCCCTTTTTTGGGCAGGAGAGTCAGAGCCGCCCGACGGCAGCTCATCGGCAAATCTCCTACCACTCACGCAACACGCAAAATAAGTCCAGTCCAATTATTCCCCAGGTGCACGGCCGGGGGACATCTGTTTTACGGCCTCTGCTAGTTCATGGTGCAACAGGGGAATGTCCATTTCATCCCTCTGTGTCAGAGAGAGCTTAGGGAGTTCTGCAAACAAAACCTGAGCACACATAGGATCACACAGTTCTGCCCTATACAACTCTACAGTCTGATCACACATCTCCCCCACCACAGAGGTCACCCGCTCTTCAGACAGCCGCAGACAATGCATACCCTTGGCTTCACAGCTCTGACTTTCCAAAACAAAGAAGGAGGAGCTGGGGCATCCATCTCCTTGAGCATGGAGAACCTAGCTCTTACAAGTGCTCCCTTTGCTTTAACCTGGAAAAAACTGCCCAGGTCCCTACGTAATTCAGCTGAATTAGCCTGGAGGCCTACATTGCCTTGCCCCACCAGCTCTACCTCCATTTCACTGATACTGCACTCTAGTTCCCCCAGTACTCTCCTAGCTTCTAAGGATGAGAGAGCTGTATACTGTTGACAGAAAAGCCAAATTTGGACTTTCACCACATTCCACCATTGACTCAGAGACCCATACTCCAGTCTTTACTGCCCCCACCTTTCCCCAAAAATCTGGAAACCTGAGCAAAAAGTAGCATTTTGTAAGAGCTTTACATTAAACTTCCAATAGAATGCCTGCCGAGGCCCTGGTGAAATAGACAACCGAGCCATGGTTATGTGGTGATCCGAAAAACCCACCGGGAGAACGGTAGCGCCAAACAGTCTATTGCTCTGATTCTTGGATGTAAAAGAGATCTAGTCTGGCTGCACTCACCCTAGCCCCAAAGACTTTCACCTATGCATACTGTCTTGTGTTGGGATGTCTAGTTCTCCAAACATCCACTCGGTCAAACTGCTTAATTATGTCCTTTAACACCCCCCACTGAGCTTGAATCAGGCTCCTCCCCATTTCTATCTTTCGTAAAATACATCGTACAGTTCCAGTCCCCGCTGACCACCAGCGTCTCCTCAGGTAGCGAACCTGTGAGAGTTCCTGTCTGAGACACCTAAACTGATGCTCCCTCGCTCCCTGTGTTAGGCGCATACAAATTTATGAGGACAAAACCCCTGTTGTTAATTTCTGCTTTTACTACAAGCAGTCTACCCCTACACACCTCCTTTGAGGAGCACATTTTTACGGCCAGACCCGGTGCAAAAAGGACTGCCACCCCTGCACTAACATTTGTTCCATGGCTCAGCACACTTTCCCCTTTCCACCGGAGCCCCCAAACGACTTCATTCACCACGTCACAATGCGTCTCCTGCAGAAACAACACATGTACCTTTTTTGGTTTTACATACACTACCTTTCAAAAGTTTGGGGTCACTTAGAAATGTCCTTGTTTTTGAAAGAAAAGCACATTTTTTGCACATTTAAAATAATATCAAATTGATCAGAAATACAGTGTAGACATTGTTAATGTTGTAAATGACTATTGTTGGAAACGGCTGATTTTTTTGATTGAATATCTACATAGGCGTACAGAGGCCCATTATCAGCAACTATCACTCCTGTGTTCCAATGGCACGATGTGTTAGCTAATCCAAGTTCATCATTTTAAAAGGCTAATTGATCATTAGAAAACCCTTTTGCAATTATGTTAGCACAGCTGAAAACTGTTGACCCACTTCCTCAACCTAAAACATTTCCTGGGTGAGAGGACATCATGCCTCTCGTTTTTCATAGCTTGTTGTACTGGTTTAACAAACCTTCTCGGATCGCAATAAAAAGCTTCAAGATGAACGTTTTTCCATTTAGACTCATTCAGGAACCTTGACAGTTCCCTCACTGTGTACTTTGACTCTGTCAGACTGGCTGTCAGCTCTGGACCCATTGAGGAGGAGGCTTTATTTTCAGTCTTCCACAGACTCACATTCCTCCTCCTCATCTCCCATCCTGACCACCTGCCCTTTCTCTCTAGTCAGGGCCTCCCCCCAGCATGAGGCAAAGGTTCCTTAGTGCCTTTTCCCCTCCCACCTCCTTTCTTCTCCCCCTTCTCCCCCTTTTCCTCTTCCTCTTGACACCCTCCTCCTCCCCCTAGTCGCTTGCCCTTCCCCACTATACTCTCCTCATCCACTAGCATAACCTGACTAGACCCAGCCTCATCTACACCACCATACATAACCTGACTAGACCCAGCCTCATCTACACCACCATACATAACCTGACTAGACCCAGCCTCATCTACACCACCATCCAGAACCTGACTAGACCCAGCCTCATCTACACCACCATCCATAACCTGACTAGACCCAGCCTCATCTATACCACCATCCATAACCTGACTAGACCCAGTCTCATCTACACCACCATCCATAACCTGACTAGACCCAGCCTCATCTATACCACCACCTATAACATGACTAGACCCAGCCTCATCTACACCACCATCTATAGCATGACTAGACCCAGCCTCATCTACACTACCATACATAACCTGACTAGACCCAGCCTCATCTACACCACCATCCATAACCTGACTAGACCCAGCCTCATCTACACCACCATTCATAACCTGACTAGACCCAGTCTCATCTACACCTCCATCCAGGGGTCAGAAGGAGTGAAAGTGTTCAGAGTAACAAAGATATGAAATTACAACTTGAACCATAGAGTGATACTCCTCAATAACCAACAAGAAAGTTGAAAAACTCTCCCTAACACACTCTCTCACCATCTCTCTCTTTCCCCAGGTGCTGCAGAACATTCTAGAAACAGAGACAGAATATTCCAAGGACCTCCAGAGCCTTCTGACCAACTACCTGCGATCACTCCAGAGCACAGAGAAGTAAGCTCCACTCATTGTACTGTTGTAAACCCTCCTGTCTGTCGGTCATACTGTCTGTCTGTGTCTGTCTGTCTGTCGTACTGTCTGTCTGTCGGTCGTACTGTTTGTATGATGACACACTGTATGGCCACTGATTGGATTGGATATACTAGACGCATTCCAAAACTCATGCTCTCTCTCTCCTCTCTCTTTCTCTCTCCCACCCCTTTTCTTCTCTTCTCTTCTCCTCTCCCTCCTCCTCCACCTCTCCTTCTCTTTTCTTCCCCTCTCCCTCTCTCCTCCCTCCTCTCCTCTTCTCCTCCCTCCTCCTCTTCTCCTCCCTCTCTCCAGACTGAGCAGTACAGATGTGTACCTGATCCTGGGGAACCTGGAGGATATCAACACCTTCCAGCAGATGCTCGTCCAATCACTGGAGGAGTGCACCAAGTAAGTCCCGCCCCTCACATACTTTCCACCAATCAGCACACAGGGATCAGAGAAAGTGCTTGTCACTACTGTTCTAATCCAATTAGATATGTCCTGCTGCTACTTAGGTTATTTCACAACAGTTTTACGTCGAGGTAAATAAAGGGTATAGGAACATCTATGTGTTGGCTTTGGTAATACAGCGATCCTTGATTTCACTCAGCCTGTGTGTTTTTTCCCCCAACATGTGCAGACTTCCAGAGAGCCAGCAGAGGGTAGGGGGCTTCTTCATGAACCTGATGCCCCAGATGAAGGCTCTCTACGTGGGTTACTGCTCCAACCACCCCTCGGCAGTCAACGTGCTCACCCAGCACAGGTAAACATAGACCCAATACAGCATGAACCTGATGTTCTAGCATTCTTACTGTACAACACTGATTTATAATTTTACACAGGCAGGTAGTGTAAATACTATATATTTAGACTTGACAATTTAATACTCCTCTCTCTCTCTCTCTTGCTCTCTCTCTCTCTCTCTCTCTCTTTCTCTCTCTCTCTATCTCTCTTGCTCTCTCTCTCTCTTTCTCTCTTGCTCTCTCTCTCGCTTGCTCTCTTTCTCTTGCTCTCTCTCTCAGTGAGGAGCTGGGGGAGTTTATGGAGGGGAAGGGAGCCAGCAGTCCAGGTATCCTGACCCTGACCACAGGTCTCAGTAAACCCTTCATGAGGCTGGACAAATACCCTACACTAACGAAGGAACTGGAGAGACACATGGAGGTAGGGCTGTGTGTGTGTGTGCCACGTACAGGTGTGTGTTTGTAAGATGCTGGGTGTGTATGAGTGTGTGTGTGTGTCACGTGCAGGCACGTGTGTAAGAGTGTCCTCATTCACTGATGATGTATGTGTGCATGTCTTATGTGTAAGAGGATGTTGTCAATCACTGATAGTGGTGTGTGTGTGTGTGTACAGCTGTATAAATGCTCTCTGCTGTGCTCCCTGTAGGAGAGTCACCCCGACTGGCCAGACATCCAGAAGTGTATGACAACGTTCAAGAGCCTCTCGGTGAGTCACACCCACACACATATCACCCCTTG
The DNA here is from genome assembly GCF_034236695.1 of Oncorhynchus nerka. Taxonomy (NCBI): domain Eukaryota; kingdom Metazoa; phylum Chordata; class Actinopteri; order Salmoniformes; family Salmonidae; genus Oncorhynchus; species Oncorhynchus nerka. Next base: position 22,173,744 of record NC_088396.1, read on the forward strand.
TTTCCATGGTTACCTCATTAGCAGTGCATGCTGTGCGTCAAGCTGTGACGTGTGTGTGTGTGTGTGTGAGTCATGAGTCAACGTGTTATGGTACACTTGAATATATGAGCATGCATCACTTGCGCACACAGGATCATTTAGTAATTATAAACACTGCATGGCCAAAAGTATGTGGACACCTGCTCGTCGGACATCTCATTCCAAAGTCATGGGCATTAATATGGAGTTGGTCCCCCCTTTGCTGCTCCTGAGTGGCGCAGTGGTCTAAGGCACTGCATCTCAGTGCTGGAGGCCTCACTACAGACCCTGGTTTGATTCCAGGCTGTATCACAATCCGGCCGTGATTGGGAGTCCCATAGGGCGGCACACAATTAGCCCAGTGTCGTCCGGGTTAGGGTTTGGCCGGGGTAGGCCGTCATTGTAAATAATAATTTGTTCTTAACTGACTTGCCTAGTTTAATAAAGGTTAAATAAAGATAAAATAAACTCAGAAAAAAAATAAACGTCCCTTTTTCAGGACTCGTCTTTCAAAGATAATTCGTAAAAATCCAAATAACTTCACAGATCCTCATTGTAAAGGGTTGAAACACTGTTTCCCATGCTTGTTCAATGAACCATAAACAATGAATGAACATGCACCTGTGGAACGGTCGTTAAGACACTAACAGCTTACAGACGGGAGGCAATTAAGGTCACAGCTATAAAAACTTAAGACACTAAAGAGGCCTTTCTACTGACTCTGAAAAACACCAAAATAAATATGCCCAGGGTCCCTGCTCATCTGCGTGAACATGCCTTAGGCATGCCGCAAAGAGGCATGAGGACTGCATATGTGGACAGGGCAATAAATTGCAATGTCCGTAGTGTGAGACGCCTAAGACGGTGCTAAAGGGAGACAGGGCGGGCAGCTGATTGTCCTCGCAGTGGCAGACTACGTGTAACCACACCTGCACAGGTACATCCGCACATCACACCTGTACACTGGAGCGGGATCGATTTGGAGGTGGGTCTGTCATGGTCTGGGGCGGTGTGTCACAACATCATCAGACTGAGCTTGTTGTCATTGCAGGCAATCTCAACGTTGTGTGTTACAGGGAAGACATCCTCCTCTTCCTGCAGGCTCATCCTGACCCTCCAGCATGACAATGCCACCAGACATACTGCTCGTTCTGTGCGTTATTTCCTGCAAGACAGGAATGTCTTGGGATCTCAATTCCAATGGGATCTCAATCCCAATGACCACGCCGACCTGTTGGATCAGAGCATGAGGGCTATGGACATTACCCCCAGAAATGTCCAGGAACTTGCAGGTGCCTTGGTGGAAGAGTCGGGTAACATCTCACAGCAAGAACTGGCAAATCTGGTGCAGTCCATGAGGAGGAGATGCAGTACTTAATGCAGCTGGTGGCCACACCACACTGTTACTTTGGATTTTGACCCCCTCTTTGTTCAGGGGCACATTACTCCATTTCTGTTAGTCACATGTCTGTGGAACTTGTTCAGTTTATGTCTCAGTTGTTGAATCTTATGTTCATACAAATATTTACACATGATCCGGTGGGGTGCCCCCACCCAGGCAGTGGCAGTGCTGGCAACACTAGCTGCAGTAACCCATGGGGAGGGGTCACACTCGGACATTCAGAGAGGGGGTATATTATTGTGACCCTGGTGCCACAAAATGATTGTGTGTATCCCACAACTGTTGCAAAGGAGTAAAATATGTTAGGGACAATAGAGGATGATCCCCAGCTATATATAATAAAAAAATCGAGGTGAGGGCGATGGAAAGGCATTTGGCAGTTGATCTACTTCAATTCGGTAAATGGCACTGTGTGCTCTTTTCGAAGGATCGATTCCAGTTTGTTCAGGGCTATGGGATACGGGGTGTCGGGGGTGGTCTGCCGGGCATTGGGATTGGGAGGGCTTTTAGTGGGTGGAATAGTGGGGACCAATTGGAGGTTAACTTAGTAGCAATGTGAATGTCATGATACAGTTAAATAGACACTCAATCATCATGTTACTTTTTAATGGTACGTTTACAAACATATATTTTGATAAATAGAGTTAAAAGTTGTGTCTCATTATGGTAAGTGGTGAAATAAGTACAGCCATTTACAATTGTAATGGCCTAGCAGATAATAAGAAAAGACGTTTACCTGGCTAAAAGAGAAGGAATATAATATCTATTGTTTACAGGAAACACATTCAACAATTTTAGATGAAGTTTTGTGGAAAAAGGACTGGGGGTGAAATATATTTCTCCCATGGGCAATGAAATTCAAAAGGGGTGATGGTTTTAATTAACAGTCATTTTAATCCAAATGTGCAAATTGTCCAAACAGATCCTCAAGGTAGATGGATTATTTTAAATATGTTATTGGACAATAAACAGATATGGCTTATTAACCGATACGGTCCGAATAATGATGATCCAAGCTTCTTTGAAAATATATATAAGAATTTATCACTAGACTCTAGACTCTATTAATATGGTGGGAGATTTTAATACGGTCTTAAATACCTCTATGGACCGGAAAGGAAGTCACACTACAAACTATCTACCTCGGGCACTTAAGGAAATCATGAATGTCATGGATATATTGGAATTAGTGGATATATGGAGACTTAAATACTCTGACCTAGTGAGATATACATGGCGGAGGCTTAATCAAGCTAGTCGTCTTGACTACTTTCTTATGTCATTCTCTCTGGCACCAAAAGTTGAAAAAGTATTGATAGGGGACAGAATGCGGTCGGATAATCACATAATTGGCATATACATTACTCTTACAGAATTTCCATGTGGGCGAGGATATTGGAAATTTAATCAAAGCCTACTAGATAATAAATTATTTAGAACTAGGACAGAAAAATGTATAGCTGACTTTTTCAGACATAACATAGGTACAGCAGATCCCCTTATTGTATGGGACACTTTTAACCAGCGGAACCCATCGCCAACAGCCAATGAAATTGCAGGGCGCCAAATACAAATCAACAGAAATCTCATAAATCACATTTCTCAAACATACAAGTATTAGGCACCATTTTAAAGATACAATTCTCGTTAATCCAGCCACAGTGTCTGATTTCAAAAAGGCTTTACAGTGAAAGCTCCACAAACGATTATGTTAGGTCAAAGAGAGAAGTCACAAAAAGCACAAATAGAGATAAAAATGAATCACTAACCTTTGATGATCTTCATCAGAGGACACTCATAGGACTTCATGTTACACAATACATGTATGTTTTGTTCGATAAAGTGCATATTTATATCCAAAAATCTCATTTTACATTGGTGTGTTATGTTCAGTAGTTCAAAAACATGCTGTGATTTTGCAGAGAGCCACATCAATTCACAGAAATACTCATTATAAATGTAGATGAAAATGCAAGTGTTATGCATACAACTTTAGATACACTTCTCCTTAATGCAACCGCTGTGTCAGATTTTTTTTAAACTTTACGGAAAAAGCATTATCTGAGTACAACGCTCAGAGCCCAAACCAACCAAAATAAATATCCGCCGCGTTGCGTAGTCAACATTAGTCAGAAATAGCATTATAAATATTCACTTACCTTTGATGATCTTCATCAGAATGTACTCCCAGGAATCCCAGTTCCACAAAAAATGTTTGATTTGTTTGATAATGTCCATCATTTATGTCCAAATAGCTTCTTTTGTTAGGGTGTTTGGTAAACAAATCCAAACGCACGTTCAGGTCCAGCCGAACGTCGGACGAAAAGTTCAAAAAGTAATATTACAGGTCGTAGAAACTTGTCAAACTAAGTATAGAATCAATCTTTAGGATGTTTTTATCATAAATGTTCAATAATGTTCCAAGTTCTTCAACACCGATCTTGACAAACCGTATGGACCTCGCTTTGTGCACGGGGGATGCTGAAACAGGAACGGGCCTTCTCCAAACTGTTGACACAAAGTTGGAAGCACAGAATCGTCTAGAATGTCGTATACTGTAGCGTTAACATTTCCCTTCATTGGAGCTAAGGAGCCTAGCCTGAACCATGAAAAACAACCCCAGAACATTATTCCTCCTCCACCAAACTTTACAGTTGGCACTATGCATTCGGGCAGGTAGCGTTCTCCTGGCATCCGCTAAACACATATTTGTCTGTCAGACTGCCAGATGGTGAAGCGTAATTCATCCCTCCAGAGAATGTGTTTCCATTGCTTCAGAGTCCAATCGTGGTGAGCTTTACACCACTCCAGCCAATGTGTGGCATTGCGCATGGTGATCTTAGGCTTGTGTGCAGCTGCTTGGCCATGGAAACCCATTTAATGAAGCTCCTGATGAACAGTTATTGTGCTGATGTTGCTTCCAGGAGCAGTTTGGAAGTTTGTAGTGAGTGTTGCATAAGAGGACAGACGATTTGTACTCCCTCCCCGCTTCAGCACTTGGTGGTCCCGTTCTGTGAGCTTGTGTGGCCAACAACTTTGCGGCTGAGCCGTTGTTGCTCCTAGATGGTTCTACTTCACAATAACAGCACTTACAGTTGACCGGGGCAGCTCTAGCAGATCAGAAATTTGATGAACTTACTTGTAAAGGTGGCATCCTGTTGACAATGCCACATTGAAAATCACTGAGCTCTTCAGTAAGGCCATTCTACTGCCAATGTTTGTCTATGGAGATTCCATGGCTGTGTACTCAATTGTATGCACTGTGTCTGAAATAGCCGATGCACTAATTAATTATACTTTTGTATATAGATGTGTATCTATGGACACACACTTTCACATTGTTTCTGCGGTCATAAATATCTGTGGTACTGATGCTGTTCCCATGACAACCTGTAATGTGGTGCTGATGGTGTTTCCGCGGTGACAGGCCCAGTGCCAGGAGGTGAGGAAGAGGAAGGAGCTGGAGCTGCAGATAGTGACTGAGTCCATCAGGCTGTGGGAGGGAGACGACATCAGGACACTGGGCTCTGTTCTCTACATGAGTCAGGCTCTGGTTAACAGCCCTGGAGCAGAGGTCAGAGGAAAACCTTAGAACAATAACATTATAATAACTAATGTACATGAGTCCAATACTATTAACTCTCTCTCGCTCTTGTTCTCACTCACTCTCTCTCTCTCTCTCTCTCTCACTCTCACTCACTCTCTCTCTCTCACTCTCTCTCTCTCTCTCTCTCTCTCTCTCTCTCTCACTCTCTCTCTCTCTCTCTCTCTCTCTCTCTAGGAGAAGTGTGAGCGCTACCTCATGCTTTTCCCTCATGTCCTCCTCATGCTGTCTGCCAGTCCAAGGATGAGTGGCTTCATATTCCAGGTATAACCCCTTAGTCTACTATACCAGGGTCTTATTGATTTGGTGCCAAATGGAAGAAAATGGACTGAAAGAGGGAGGGACTACATGAACTTGTCCAATAAGAAATGTTCATTTCAGTTTCAAAATGTTTTGCTACGGTGTTCCCTAATCAATAGGACCCAGTTGTGATTAACTACCGTGTTTAGTGTGGGTTCAGATGTTGATGATGGTTTCTTGTCTACAGGGGAAGCTACCATTGACTGGTATGACTGTGACCATGCTAGAGGACAGTGAGGCCCAGAAAAACTCCTTTGAGCTTTCTGGTAAGACTACTGTGGTGTATTCACAACGTACATTAGTGTGTGTGTATTATCTCCTGTAGACACTCTATTTGGGTGTCTCCAGGTTGTGTGTGTGTGTATAATGTGTGTATTGTGTCCTTCAGGCAGTCTATTTGAGTGTCTCCAGGTTGTGTGTGTGTATAATGTGATGTGTATATAATGTGTGTATTGTGTCTAGAGGTCGCGCGAATATGATTTTTCAATGCCGATGCCGATTATTGGAGGACCCAAAAAAGCCGATACTGATTTATCGGACGATTTTTATATATATATTTGTAATAATGACAATTACAACAATACTGAATGAACACTTAATATAATACATAAATAAAAATCTATTTAGTCTCAAATAAATAATGAAACATGTTCAATTTGGTTTAAATAATGCAAAAACAAAGTGTTGGAGGAGAAAGTAAAAGTGCAATATTTACCATGTAAAAAATCGAACGTTTAAGTTCCTTGCTCAGAACATGAGAACATATGAAAGCTGGTGGTTCCTTTTAACATGAGTCTTCAATATTCCCAGTTAAGAAGTTTTAGGTTGTAGTTATTATAGGACTATTTCCCTCTATACCATTTGTATTTCATATACCTTTG